>NC_034596.1:8621497-8628076 GCF_900095145.1 Mus pahari | reverse complement strand
TCCTCCTCCTCCTCCTCCTCCTCCTCTTCCTTTGCTTCTTCCTCTTCCTCTTCTTCCTCTTCCTTTGCTTCATCCTTCCCCCCTCCTCCTTTTGCTTCTTCTTCTCTTCTTTTCCTTATTCTTCTTCCTTCTCCTCCTCCTCCTTCTTCTTAACTTTTTACTCTTTGTGAGTTTTGCATCACATACTCCAAATGCTCTCATCTCCCCATCACTTCATATCCACACTCTGACCTTGCAACCACCTCCTCTAAAAAAAAAAATAAAAAACAAAAAATAAATGATAAACAAAACAAAGCATACAAAACATCTCATCATAGACTCATAGACGCTGCACTAGAGTGTGTCACAGTGTGTCTCACAGTATAACATTTTTCCACACATCTTTACTTGGAAATATTCATTGCAATGAGGCTTTGGTCTTGTTTAAGGCCTCTGGCTTCTGCTATGTCATCAATACTGAATCCTTACCTGCTTTTACTCTGTGTCATAGAGATCCTGCAGTAGAGGCTCTTGAGGCATGGGTGCCAATGGGCTGGCCCTGAGGGTGTGAAATAGGAGAGCTGCCTCTGCCCCTGCCCCTTGCCAACTGCAGCATTGAGTGAGCCAATGGGGAGAAGTGCTAGAGAGCTCTCCCTGGTGGTGCAGGTGTGGCAGATCTGGCAGGTTGACCAACTCTACTAGCACCCATGCCCACCCTAAAATCAACCTCATCTATGAACTGCTGGAGTGTGTGAAAGGGCCTAACCTGCAGATTTGCAGCAGTCAGCAGTCTCTCTCTCTCTCCCTCTCTCTCTCTCCCTCATCACAGTCTCTCCCCCAACCCTTCTTTCCTTTTCCTCTGAGACAATGGAGGCACATCAAGTCCCTGCAGAGCTAGGCACTTCTCCCACTGAGGCTAAACAAGAACACCAAGTTAGGAAAACAGATTCCATGAGAGGCGCAGCTTGAGAGGTGGCTCCTGCTCTGGTTATCTCATACATATTATCGAGGAGGGGGGGTTAGGTCCAGTCTGTTTCTCTCTGGTTGTTTCTTCAGTCTCTGAGAGCCCCCAAGGGTCCAGGTTAATTGACTTTGTTGGTCTTTCTGTGGAGTTCCTATCCCCTTCTGGGCTCTCAATCTTTCCCTCAATTCTTCTGTAAGAGTCCCCAAGCTCCACCCAGTGTTTAGCTTGCCCTTAGTCTTCATGGAAATGCAAATGAAAACAACTGTGAGATTCCATCTTACACCCATCAGAAGGGCTAAGATCAAAAACTCAAGTGACAATACCTGGGGTCAAGGATTTGGAGCAAGAACACTCCTTAATTGCTGGTGGGAGTGCAAACTTGTACAACAACTTTGGAAATCAATTTGGCCATTTCTCAGAAAACTGGAAATAGTTCTACCTCAAGACTCAACTATATCACTCCTGGGCATATAACCAAAAGATACCCCACTATACTAAAAAGACACCCCTTCTCAATTATGTGCATAGCAGCTTCGTTTGAAAAAGCCAGATGGAAATAACTTAAATGTCCCTCAACTGAAGAATGGATAAAGAAATGTGGTACATCTACACACAATGGGATACTATTTATCTATTAAAAACAAAGACATCATGATTCTTGCTAGCAAATGGGTGGAAATTAAGAATATCACACCGAGTGAGGTAACCCAGACTCAAAAGGACACACATAGTATGTACTCATAAGTGGATATTAGCCATGAAATACAGGATACTCATGCTACATTCCACAGACCCAAAGAAGCTAAACAAGAAGGACTGCCCAAGGGAGAATGCTTGAGTCTCACTTAGAAGGGAGGAGTAAAATAGTCATAGGAGGCAGAGAGAGGGAGAGAACCAGGTTGGAGAGGTGATGGGGAGTGGAGTGGGGAAGCTGGGGAATGTACACATACACCTCTCAACTAGCTAGAAGTTGCTCTTGGGCAAAATGTAAAACATTTCCTGCCTTGTCTACTGTTGCTGTGGCAACAATCTATCATTCCTAATTCCCCACAGGGACAAAGGGAATGAATGGTTGTGTTTATAGAAATAGTCAATAACAGAGACTTCTGTCTTTATTGTAGGGTGACGAGTCACTGCCACTGGAGGAAGTAGAATGCTGCCTAGATAGTGTACTAATTTGAAAATCTGAAGTCCTGGTTGATATGCTCAATCTCATCGTATCTTAGCAACCCAGATGCTCTGAGTTCACCAAGCCGATGAGTCACTGAGATACCTCCAGACTGGCTTCATTGGAAAGCAGCATGTTCTTACTAGCAGAAAGTTCTGTGGGTAAAAGTTAAAAAGCTGTGACATGTAGTCCATGGAATCTCGGGTTGATGCTAGCTGCAACACTGTGGATTGTTGGGTTCTATATTTAGAGATTAGTGACTATTCAGCCTTGGTACCCAGAGCCTTTTTCTTATTGTTCTTTATTTCTTTTATTGTTCTTTTATTCCTATACCTTTTAAATTTTTCTTGCGTTAAATACATTTCTATCCTCTAAACTAACCTCAAATCTATTTTCAAACTTCCATCTACAGAACAACTTTTAATTAGGATAAACTCACTTTCATCCTAATAAATTATAGAATTTCAAAGCTAATAAAGAACTCAGGAATCAAAAACTAGCCTATGTGCCGCAGAAAGAGGGAAAAAGAGACAGGACCAAGGCCATACAGCTAGTTGGGGACAGAGTGAAGCTAACAAGCTCAAAGCTCTTAGCTTCTCAACTGAAACAAGTCATTTGCCAGATTTCTATTTCTCAGCTCTAACAGAGTCCTTTTATCAGTGCCCTGTGAGGGAAAAATTTTGCTGTAAATATTATGCTTTCTTACATTTTAACAATAGTTAGATGATGTTCTTCCTGGAAAATCTTGGCTAGATTCTTCAGAGTCTCAGAACATGGTGTAATGTTTACTAGTCCCATCAAATTAGTGTACTTAGAACCTGGAGGTTCAAGGTTGCAATTTATACTCTGCATTAAGCTGCCCAGCTAAGGAGCTGGCGAAAGGCTATTCATCTATCAACTCTGAGGCCACAATTAGAGGCTGAAGATGACACAGCACAGAGAATAACCATTGTAACTCCAAGACTAATCCCCCTTGTTTTGTGAAATAGACAGGAAGACTTGGAGATAAACCCAGGAAAGAAAATATTCCGTATTGATATGGCAATATGAAAAAAAGTTGCATAAATATTGTGAAAAGGGGGCACCCAGAGCTCCCTGCTCAAAAAGGAGGGCTGAACAGTAAAATATTGACATTTAAATTTAAATTTCAGCATATCTACTTACCAACTCTGTGAATTTGAGCAATCCACCTGACCTCTTAGCTTAGGTTCCTCATAAGGAAAACCAGACATAATAAGAGTATCTATCTCATAGGGTGTGTCTGAGAACTCAATTAGTCAATGTAAATTGCTCAAAAACAATGACTAGTTTGTGGTCTGTTCCCACTAAAAGTCAACTCCTTTTCCATTATTGCAAGCAGAGAGTCCTTGGCTTTGTGGTGAAGTTGAGAATATTGAAGCAGCTTGAGTCACTAAACATGAGTCTCAGAACTGCGCCACCTGAACTCTATGAGGTGATAGGAATTCCCCGTTCTTCTCGGAGCATTCATAAAGAATGGGAGAGGCTGAGGCAGAGCTCATGAACTCTTGAGTATAGCAACATGATCTGTTTGGCAGTTTATATTCAGAACATGTCCACCTGCCATTGAAAACATGCCAGTAGTGATGTGGGTGTCCTCGTGACCTTACTGGGCCATTTGGCAATGGCCAGTCAGCTGGAGCTGTGTCCATTTGCTTCATCTGCAAAATGTGATGGTGTTTTAAATGGGTCCTATGTCAATTGCAGCTTAGCTTTTAATCCAAATATTTTGTTTGATTTTATTTCCACAGCATGAAGGTGACCTCAGTGATTTCCAGAGAAACTCAGACATGGCAATTGAAATATGTTAATCAGGCATACATAATACTTGAATATCAATTTCAATATGGGGCAGAGACCCAGAGTGTCAATTCAGAAAAATGAGACTACTCAACCACTCAGAAGGTGCTATGGCCAGTAGGTCATTCAGATCTATCCAGATCCCAGGTGAGGCTCGGAAGCAATGAAACCAGATCTTTCCTTACCTGGCTGTGCACTCTTTGTATAACTCTCACCAGAGTTTATCAGGTTACCCTGGAAGAGAACTGAGGCCCTGCTTCTTCAAAACTCTACAGATGACCAAAAGCCAATAATGCACAGACACAGAGTACTGAGACATTAATCACTTAACACAATAATGATCAAATCTGGACAAAGGAGAGAGATGTCAGGATATTCTAAAGATGACCTCAACTAGGGGAGAGAAGACACTAGATGCCTGTAGTTTTCCTGGGTTTTGTTTGACTGGTTTTTTGGTTCATTGAGGGTTTTTTTTTTCTTTTTTCTATTTCTTTTCTTTTCTTTCTTTTTTTTCAGGGATATGTTTATTTGTATGTCTGGGACTCCTTGCACTACAAAAATTCTGACTGCTGGATTCTATCAATGGATTTTTCTAAGTGTATTGGTACCTTCTCATTGTGATAATATTTTATTCTCTGTTTTTCATGGCCCTGGTCATCTACACAGCTCTCTGACCTGGGTGTAGATTTGTCTGATATTGGTCCATGGGAAGCACCAGATGAAAAGTAATGGACAAAGAAAGAGAGGTTCGGGCTGTTCATTGTACCTCCCCTGGACTAGAATTCTCACAACTTTCTTCTGGATTTGTCGGTTTCCTAGCTGAGCCCTGGATCGCTTGCTATGGATCAACTCCTACACCATGAGGGCTTAGCTGCTTCTAGAAGTCATAGCTCCCTTGTCTCACTCACAGAACTTCTAGCTTTCTATGTTACAAGTCCCTGGATGTAAAACTATCTTTAACTCCCCCTCTAAACCCTGTCCTGGTCCCTTGGCCATGGAACAGATTTTCAGAAGCTTAGGCACCACAAACTACCCTCGAATCATTGAACCTGGGGGAAATGTGTCTCTAGTATTTGAGTAAAAGCAAATGGAAAAAATAACATGCATTCAACAGAGTTTTATAGAAGTATTTAGTGAGGTCTGTTCCATGGGATGGTCTATACCCTGATGCTGTATCCCAGTCAAAAACTTGTCATGGGGAATCACAGGTCCTATGTGAAAATACACTACTTATATTTTGCCTAGTGAACTTGTATTCAAATCCATCGAAGTAAGCAAAAGTTGATACAGGGACTCATTATTGGACAAAGTGCTGAGACTAAGTTACCTGTGGAGGAAAAGCCTTAAATAAGAAGACACCTACATCACTGTCTCCAAGGCCTATAGAACTTTGTGGAAGAGGAAATGAAAAGAATGTGAGTTAAAAAAGAAACAGAGATGAAATTGCTATAAAATTGTATCTTCCAGCTATTTCATGGCCATTGCAAGCATGAGCACACAGCAGCTGTGATCACCTGCACCGAACAGGCATGAACATAGGAGAGGGAGAAAGTCAGTGCACATGAGAGGGAATAAGCTGAGCTATGAGGTATGGGGATGAATAGCGCAGTACATTGTATACATGCCTAAAGTTGGTAAAAATTAAAATAAAGTAAGAAATATGCCTAGTTTATAAATCAGTTCTGGCTAGAATCCAATGAGGTCCTCACAAAAATGTAAATACAGTAAACTTGGTGGTAGTGCAGATACCAGACATCTCTCCTTCTATTCCATTAACATTTGTAAAACTAGGAGGACTCTAAGAATTATAGGATTTTCTTGATCCATTGAATCTACCTTTCCTCTCCCCTGGTCCTTAGTGGATTACTGCACTATGCTCATGTACAATTAATGAACCATTGTTCACATTGCTTCCCATACCTCTCAATGTATTTGGAGTATCCTTCAAATGATCCTCTGTGAAAACCGCAGGTGGCAACCTATGCATTTCTGGTTATTTGGGAATAAAATAGAGCCATTAAAACTAAATGTGTGCCCCACAAACCTGCTTGAGATCTAAATGACATTTATCCTGACATTACAAAGAAGGAAGCCAGAATTTAGAAAGGTGAACTCACCTACAGAAGATCACACCACAGGGAAGAGGAGTGAAGGTAAATTTATTAATATGTCTGGATTTACTGAAGCCAAATCTTACATCAGAGGGTTAGCATCAAGCTAATTAGGGAACAGGGGAATTTGGGTTTGAGACTCCAATCTCTGGCAGCCTCTGGGCAGGTGTCACTTTGAGCCTCCACAGATCTCTGTGTGAGCCCCTTCCCTGACAGCCAGAAAGCTAAGCTTATCTGTGGTATTTAAAGGTCCAAGAAATTGGGCAAAGTTTCATCATAGATATGGAGAATGCTGTCTGCTTCTGTCAAATTTCAAAATCCTGTAGTAGTTGTTCTATTTCCACAATTCAAAAATCCAGTCTCTAACCCCACCAGGAAATTCGCTCTTGTCACTGAAATGATCCAGGGAAATCCTGGAGAGATCAAACATGGCAACTCAAGGTAAACAGAGAGACTGGACCCTGGTCCTTGGGATTTTATAAGCCTGAAGAAGCAAATAATAGTGGAATTCATGAGAGAAAGAGAGAGAGAGAGAGAGA
>NC_034596.1:8614487-8621487 GCF_900095145.1 Mus pahari | reverse complement strand
AAGGAAGGAAGGAAGGAAGGAAGGAAGGAAGGAAGGAAGGAAGGAAGGAAGGAAGGAAGGAAGGAAGGAAGGAAGGAAGGAAGAGTGCTTCTGCATTATGAGGTGGTAAGCTTCGGGTAAGCAATCACCTACAAACTCAAGGTGGTGGTGGCCATAGGTAAGAACCCCAACCCCACCATGGTGCTGTCTTAGCACCAGCTGCTCACATAGAGAGACAAGGTCCACCTCTTCTGCTGTATGTCTTAACCACTCCTACATTCTCTACCCTGATGGAGTCACTGGCTACTGCTGCCTCCATTGGCCCATCCCTCTATTGTCAGCGTGTCATTGGACACTTGTATGGTATCCTGTGTATCCTTATTCCGGACAGATGCCCTTAGATGCATACCTCAGCATTACATATATCCACAATGTTTCACCTGATGTTTTGTGCACAGGTAGTGTACACATCCCAATGAATACAGTAATCTTTCAAGCTTGCACATGCAGAGAAACAAATGCTCCACACACAGCACCCTAACATCAACTGTCAAACCCAGAGCCTCTGGTGTTCTACCGTTGGTGATTCTGAGTGGGTATAACACCTTCCTAAGCCTCTTATCTGGGTCAGAAGTGGTCCACAAGATATACCCCAAGTATATTTCATGGCACTGATTTAAGATAGAGCTTTTGCTTCATGATACACTTTGTTCTGGGCCATTTGCTTTGGAGTGGGCTTGGCTGATCAAGACAATATCAGAATTGGGTCCTATTTCTTCCCTTCTATACATCCATAAAGAAGTGTGTAGAAGAGAGAAAGGGTGCTAAGCTTTCTAAATATGGGACTGTTTAAATTAGAAATGGGTGCTTTTAAAGTCACCTTCCTTAATCCTGTCTTCAAGGCAGTGTTCTTTCATTAACTGAACAATGACCTTAGCATTACATTCAAAAAGAACACATAGCCCCTACTTCTTATGGGACCCCCTCCTTCCTCCTGAAGAGCCAATAAGTGCATGAATTCTTCTGCAACTTTCTAATATGCATTTATTATTCTCCACACTCAGTTCAATTAAGTGTGGCCAATAAACTGCCAACCTCCATGTACTACCTTTCTAGAAAAAATCAGCCCTTCAGTGAATACTTCACCAACAGAAAACCCAAACACATATGTTTAATGTTTATATGGCAGTTCTGTTAAGTATTTTATAGAAGATCTTGGCAAGAAACTGGTTTTGGTTGAGTAATGTCATTTTATCCAAGAAGGTCATTGCAAAAACTCTGAGGTCTTAAGAAAAAACATAGCTAAGGGTGTCTAAAACCTTGGGTAGCATTTTAGAAAAGCACACTCTAGAAGCCTACTTCCTGATCATTTCCTCGAATTTCCCATATACACAGTAGAAGAACCTTGGCTCACCCAAGATATCTAAGTCAGTATCGACAAATATCTGCTAACAACATACCCTGATGGAGAGTCAGTCAATGCTTGCAGTTTGAGCCCCATGCCAGCAACAATATCTCAGTAGGAATCAAGAACTAGTACCCAGGTGCTAGTTATAACAGCTAAGTTATAGAATTAGCCTAGATATCCATCAACAGAAGAATGTACAAAGAAAATGTGTACATATGCAACAGAAATGTATTTAGTAATAAAGGGTGAAGTTAGGTCATTTGCAGGAAACAGATGCAACTGGAAACCATGTTAAATGAAATAATCCAGACTCAGAAAGACAAATGCTGTACATTCTCTCTTATGTGCAGAAGATGTAAGTGGAGGAAGAGGGGGAGAAGAGAAGACAACTATATGGAGGACAAGGAGAAAATAGAATACAGAATACTTGAAAAAAGAAAGGAGACAAGCAGGAGGTGAGAGACGGAAGAAAGTAAGTAATAACGTGATCCAAATGTGCTATATCCACGTACAAAAATGTTACATTGAAGCCCATAGTTTTACATAATTAATATATACTAAACCAGAGAACAAATCGAGAGATTGAAAACCACATCCTACAAATTAAGACCACATAATTAAAAAAATCACTTTATTGTATAGTGAAAAGAACAAATCCATAACTATATCATGCGTATCTAGCATGTTTTATGTGATGGAGTATCAGGGTATGCCTTCAAGTGCCTGTCAAGTATTCATCAAGTGATGAAACTGGTAAAAACTGACCTTCACTAGGCCTTCGTATTTACATGAACACAATATTGGAGCTGTTCTGAAACAAGTACTTAATTAAAAAACCATTTCACTGGCATTTAATTTTTGGTCATTTTATTCTTTCTGAGAGAACTATCTGAACACCCTAATGGACAAGATATCCACCTACAGGAGGATAGGTTCCATATCTCTGTTCTGATGTCAGGTTATTGTTGTTTTAGTTTTATAAGGTAAGCCTTTATGCTAAGGTCTGCATATTGTGTTATCCTAGCACACTTGCATTGTAGAGAAGGAATCTTTAAATCTGGGGTCTTTAGAGAAGAATGGATCTAAACCCTTGTCTCCAAGAGATGAATTTATGTTAGGGGTAAATCTTAGATGGTTCCAACTGATAGATCAAGCACAATATATGCTATTTAACAATGTCTTTAGTCAGTGCTAGAACACGGGTACAATGGTGCCCTCATAAGATTACAATAAAGTTAAAATATCTCCATTGCCTAGTGATGGTTTATCTGTTGTAAGGTCATAGTCCAACATGTTACATGTTCATTGTGATTAAAAATACAAACCTACTGCTCACCAGTAATGAGGCATAGCATAGACAATTATGTCTACGCAGAACACGGTGTTTGGCAATAAGAAATTGCAATCTTATTAGTTTATATTTTAAAAGGCAGAGATGTCTCTTGAGGAGAGAGTATGTCGCCACCACCTCTGATGCAACTGTCAAAAGAAAAATCTATGAAGATAAAAGTGGTTGATAAATCGCCTGGAGCCAGAAACATGAAGAGGAGGGACTCAAGGCAAGAAGACAAAGGACAAATGGAAAAGTGGAGAAGAATAGACGGGGTGATCACTCATGGTTTTGAAATTTTTTCTTGGTGTGATAAAAATATTCTCAAATCAATTATAATGTTGATTATACAACCCAAAGAACATAGTAAGAATACTTGGATTTATGAACTTGAAGTACATAGTGTATTATATGATATATATACATTTCAATAAAGCTGTTTTACAAAGAAAACTTTTGCCAGTATGGTACCTGGCCTGCTTAGAGTGAGCTGTACTCTAACATACTTACTAGGTTCATTTCACAAAAGCTTTAAAAGACATACAGATAAAAATTAGTGCATGGAATACAATGAACCCTGCTCTGGAGAGGTAATGTGAAAAGAAGCCAAAACCTTATCTTGTCCCTCTTTTCCATGTCTTTCCACTAGCACTGGCTGCCCTATTTCAGTCATCCACTGATGAAGGAGATTCCCCATTGCTTTCATGTGAAAGTGATTGAGATCTAATTGATAATCAGAATGGCCACTAAGACTCATGGCCCTAGACTTTCATCAGCAGACTTAATCTACCCCAGACCATAGACAACAAAACTGCAGAATGAAGTGGAACCACATTTTATTTTATCTTGCCAAAAGAATGGTAAGATAAGTTCTGTTGCCAATGACTCAACCCATGATATTGTAATGAAATAAAAATCAGTGCCTCTTGGTCCTAAACCACAGTTCTTTTATAAATCCAAATGTTGAAATTTAACAATAGTCAACATCTTGCTCATATTGATTTTGGCAACTTTTAGAATGTTGTGTATATCTCTCTGCCACCTACTAAATCATCCAACCTTGCCACTTCATCAATGACTCCAAATATATAAAGAAAATCTGCATAAAAATCCCCTTTCCTATAAAACTAAGTCATCCATGTGCAAGAATATTATATGGGAAAAGCACTTCCAAATGAAAATTTTAAAAAGTACATTTAACCATGGATTATCTCATTGTTTGGGTATCAAATAAAGAATAATTGTACGTAATAATGAATAATTTTAAAATTTTGTGCTCTGTATAAGAAATGGAAGGGGTCCCAATATAAGCACCTGGAGGAACCATGGTTTAATTAACTGCATAGATTCAAAAACAGCAGAATTCCTTGAAAATGCAAGACTATAAATATTTGTCCAAAGACTAAATAGAATATAAGAACATACTGCAGGGACCACACAATAAGTCCTGTGTGCCAACACTTAGCAGTATTAACCCACACACTCTATCCCGTCTTGTTCTCTACACATAAACACACATGCATATGTGTGCACATATAGTCAGCTTTTCCAGGATATTATATGCAAACAAAACGAAATACCACATATGATTTCATATCTGGTATTACAATCTGAAATTGTTAAGAAAGACTCAAAAACAGTGTATTTGGAAGAGATAAAAATAGCAGTGCATAGTGCTATAAAATATCTTTTAAGTCATAATAGGAAACTAAGTGATCTTAAAAGTTGGAGAGCAGAGGAGTCCTAGAGAAAAGCCTAGTGATTAAAAGCGTGTTGTGTTCTTACAGAGGACCTGGACTTGGTTCTCAGAATCTAGATAGCAGCCTACGATCAACTATAACTTCAATCCTCAGGTATCAAATGTCCTCTTCAGGCCCTGAGTATACCCAGCACATGAGGTGCACAGTCACACATATTTATAAAACAAAAATAAACAAACA
Organism: Mus pahari; assembly: GCF_900095145.1. Classification (NCBI taxonomy): domain Eukaryota; kingdom Metazoa; phylum Chordata; class Mammalia; order Rodentia; family Muridae; genus Mus; species Mus pahari. The sequence goes on along the minus strand of NC_034596.1, from coordinate 8,616,830 downwards.
AACAATATGGGACTTAAAATCATATATTTAATTCACTGCATTTTTTTTAAAGAGACATCTGGTATTGTTTTCACTGTAAAATGGATCCTGGCACGACAAATCACTGCAGGACCAGATACATCATCTCCCACTGAGACCAGACAAGACAGCCCAGTTAGGAAAATAGTATCCACTGGCAAACAACAGAGTCAGGGTAAATCCCATCTCCAGTTGTTGGGGGACCGCCATGAAGACCATGCTGCACATGTGCTACATATGTGCAGGAGCATGGGGCAGGGACTAGGTCCAACCCTTGTATGCTCTTTGGTTGATGGTTCAGTCTCTGGGAGTTCCCAAGGGTACAAGTTCATTGACTTTGTTTATCTTCTTGCGGAGTCCCTATCTTCTCCAGGTTCCTCAGTCCTGCCCCCAAATCTTGCAAAAGACATCCGGAGTTCCAGAATCTTTGGTTCTGGGTCTCTGCATCAGTTAGGATGAGCTTCTCAGTGGACAGTTTTTCTAGGCACCTGTCTGCAAGCATAATAGAGTATCATTAATGCTGTCGGAAATTGGTTCTTGCCCATGGGATAGATCTCAAGTTGGTTGACCATTCCCGTAGTCTCTGCTCCATCTTTGTCCCTGTAATCATTGTAGGCAGGTCCAATTTTGGGTCAAAGGGTTTTGTATATAGATTGGTGCTCTTATCTCTCCACTGGGAGACCTGCCTAGCTACAGGAGGTGCCCACTTCAGGCTTCATGTCCCCCACTGCTAGGAGACTCAAACAGAGTCACCCTCACAGACTCCCTAAAGCCTCCCCCATTCCATTTCTCTAACACATCCTAAAGATGCCTCTGCCTCCATCTCACACTGATTTCCATTCACTCTCCTTGCCCTCTCACCCTGACTCTCATTCATATGAACCACCACACCTGCTCTACTCTCCATCCCTTCTCTCACCCTCTTCTTTCCATCGATCCACTTCTAATGATTTATTTATTTCCCTTGAGTGAGATTCAAACATCCTCCCTTGGCAATCCTTGTTATTTGACTTGGGGTGGGGGGCTGTAGATTGTAACATAAATTTCATTTATTTTATGCCTAATAGACACTTAGAAGTCAGTATATATGTCGTATTTCCTTTTGGGTATGTGTTGCCACACTCGGGATGATATATTCTATTTCCATCTATTTGCTTACAAATTTCATGACATCCTTATTTTTACTAGTTGAGTGGCATTCCATTGTGCAAATGAACCACGTTTTCTTTATCCATTCTTCAGTTGACAGACATCTGAGTTGTGTCCAGTTTCTGGTTGCTACAAATGAAGCTGTTAAGCAAATGGCCTTGGGGTATGGTGGAGCAACTTTTGGATATGATATAGCCCAGGAGTGATATATTGGAGTTTTGAGGTAGAACTATTCCCAAATTGGTTTCCAATATGGTTGTACAAGTTTTCACTCCCACTAGCAATGGAGAAGTGTTGCCCTTGCTCCACAACCTCACCAGCATTTACTGTCCTTTGAGTTTTTGATCTTAGCCATTTTTTAGAAATATTTTATTAGATATTTTCTTAATTATATTTCAAATGCTATACTGAATGTCCCCTATACACACCCACCACCCTGCTCCACAACCTACCCACTCCTGATTCCTGGCCCTGGTGTTCGCTGTATTGGGGCATATTAAAATTTCAAGACCAGGGGTTTTCTCTTCCCAATGATGGACAACCAGGCCATCTTCTGATAGATATGCAGCTATAGACAAGAGCTCTTGGGGTACTTGTTAGTTCATATTGNTGTTTCTCCTATAGGGTTGCAGACCCCTTCAGCATCTTCCCTACTTTCTCTAGCTCCTCCATTGGGGGCCCTGTGTTCCAACCAATAGATGACTGTGAGCATCCACTTCTGTATTTGCAAGGCACTGCCATAACCTCAAAAGAGACAGCTATATCAGGGTCCTGTCAACAAACTCTTGCTGGCATATGCAATAGTGTCTGTGGTTGGGGGCTGTTTATGAGATGGATCTCTGGGTGGGGCAGTCTTTGGATGTCTATCCTTCTGTCTCAGCACCAAACTTTGTCTCTGTAACTCCTGCCATGGATATTTTGTTCCCTATTCTAAAGAGGAATAAAGTAGCAACACTTTGGTCTTTCATCATATTGAGTTTGATGTGTTTGTCAAATTGTGTCTTGGATATTTTAAGTTTCTGGGCTAATATCCACTTATCAGAGAGTGCATATCATGTGAGTACTTTTGTGATTGGATTACCTCACTCAGGATGATATCCTCCAGATCCATCCATTTGCCTAAGAATTTCATAAATTCATTGTTTTTAATAGCTGAGTAGTACTCCATTGTGTAAA
>NC_034596.1:8578022-8610818 GCF_900095145.1 Mus pahari | reverse complement strand
GTTTTCCTGTAATTCTTTAAGGAATTTTTGTGTTTGTTCATTAAGGACTTCTACATGTTTAGCAGTGTTTTCCTATAATTCTTTAAGGAATTTTTGTGATTCCTCTTTAAGGACTTCTACCTATTTAGCTGTGTTTTCCTGTATTTTTTAAAGATAGTTATTAATTTCCTTCTTTAAATGCTCTACCAGCATCATGAGATATGATTTTAAATCCTAATCTTGCTTTTCAGGTGTTTTGGGGTATCCAGGACTAGTTGTTGTGGTAGTGATGGGTTCTGATGATGCTGAGTGGTCTTGGTTTCTGTTAATAAGATTCTTATGTTTTCCTTTTGCCATCTGGTAATCTCTAATGTTAGTTGTTATAGCTGTCTCTGGCTGGAGTTTGTTCCTCCTGTGATTCTGTTAGCCTCTGTCTGTACTCCTGGGGGTCCAACTCTCTCCTGAGTTTCAGTGGTCAGAGTACTCTCTGCAGGCAAGCTCTCCTCTTACAGGGAAGGTACACAGAAGTTTGTAGATCAGCTCTGCCTCCTCGATGAAATGAAGGCCTTAAAGGGGCCCTGTCCCAGAAGCTATGTTGCTTCTGCAGCCCGTACGCTCTCCTGTACAGACTGGTCTCTGAGGGACCAGTGATACAAGATTGATCTTAGACATTCTGATGAATATAAGGTAGAGTCATTTGACTTTGCATTTTCCTGATGACTAAGGACTTTGAACATTCCTTTAAATGATTCCCAGCCATTTGAGATTCCTCTGTTGAGAATTTTTTTAGCTCTGCACCCCATTTTTAATTGGGTTATTTGTTTGCTGTTTCGTACTTCTTTAGTTCTTTATATATTTTGGATATCACCCCTCTGTCTGATGTAGGATTGTTAAAGATTTTTCCCAATCTTTAGGCTGTTGTTTTGTCCTATTAAGAGCATTTCTTGCCTTATAGAAGCTCTTCATTTTTATGAGTTTCCATTTATAAATTGTTAATATTAGTGCCTGAATCATTGGTGTTCTGTTCACAAAGTTGCCTTCTGGGCAATTGCAATGAAGGCTGTTTCATACATTCTCTTCTATCAGATATATTGTATCTGGTTATATGTTGAGATCTTTAGTCCACTTGGACTTGAATTTTTGTACAGGATGATAGATTTGGATCTATTTGCATTCTTCTACATGCAGACATCCAGTTTGACCAGCACCATTTAATAAAGATGCCTTCTTTTTTCCATTGTATAATTAGTTTTGGCTTCTTTGTCCAAAATCCTGTATCTGTAGGTGTGTGAGTTTAATTCAGGTTCTTTGACTTTATTCTATTGATGAGCCTGTCTACTTCTATGACAAGATACAGCCCTGGGTGTAATAGTGGCACAAACATTATGAGGTAACCAATGCTCCCTGGGTTGATATAGGTCCCCTCCACAAGAGGAAATGTATACTTTGTTCGATAAAACTGGCCAAGAATCCATGGCAGCTCATAGGCTTCAGAAGTAGACCTACTGCTAGTATTTTGCAATAATATAGTATCAAACTGCCCTCTAGACTTCATCTGAAACAGTGTGTGTGTGTGTGTGTGTGTGTGTGTGTGTATAAAGGAGCCAGCAATTAATAGAGGAACTTATAGTTGTACAAAGCATATAAACAATATCTGTGGCATGCTCAGAATGTAAGGTGAATAAATAAATTAATTAGTGAAGAAAATTAAGTAAATAATAAAAATGAAGACACCATAAAGAGGAAGTGAAATGTTTATGCTTCTGTTGCATAAGCATAAACATTTCAATAGATCAGCTATAATACAGCGCGTATCCAAACCCACATCTCTGCAGCCACGGTGCTCACACTTTCAGCCAAATTACCTGTCTAATGTCCAAATTGCACACGCCATACTCCAGTGAGGCTCTATTTACCTTCTTTGCATACAATAACTCAATCCTCAGAACTAAGAGTCAAAATCACTTTCTCCTGCCTTAGATGCTGAGACTGAGGAGTAGAGACTAAGTAAGTAAGTCAATAGCAGGTCCAGGATGAACACCAGGGTTCTGACTCAAGACTCTGTGCCTTCTAGCTACACACCTTCTGCCCATCTCAACTGTACAATTTACCAATTGGATCACAAGCTTTGAGCCCAGATGCCCAGGATGAACGCTCACTATTACACTTCCATGTGGTCTGTATTTTTCTCTGAAAAAAAAAAAAGCTAATTATAGGAATAATATCTATACATATAAGTACCAACATAATCTGACCAGTGAACATATTTTGAAAAATAAAAGTTTTAGGTATGTAGAGGAGGCCAAGAGAAACTAGATGATAAGACCAAATTAAGCACAAAAATTATGTAAGAATACATATTAAAAGTAAGAGAAATATATCAAATAGAAAAAAGTAGCTATTGAAATGTATACCCTCCTCTCCATCAGCTGCTAACTGCCTTTCATGGCATAGCATGGAGGATGCCTGAAGCAGGGTTCTCTGTACCTATAAGTCTGTCAGGACATGGTCCAAGAATGGAATCATATGAGGAGAATTCTGAGTGCTTGCTAAAAAAAATAACTCCAAGCGGGGGAGGGGAAGACAAGAGAGTCTTGTGATCTCAGTTTCTTCAAAATGTGGAATGGTTCTGGGACTGTGTTTTTATGCTCCCCTAGAGTAACAGATAGGAGTAAGCTCACTTCAGATTGTTCATTATTGCTTGCTGATGTTATTCAATTACCTCCATGGAAAAACATTTTTTTTGCCACCTGCAGCTTGTCCTTGTCATTGATTACAGCTGGAATGCATGACAACTTTACTCATGTGAGCTCTCTCAACCCTTGGAGTATAAATTGTCTCACACTCTGTTGGCTCCATTGTTCCAGGTCCAGTTACCTCTGAAGTGATAAACACAGTCCACTAAGGAAAACAAACCCTGGGTTAAAGGACAGGAGAGAAACAGATCATCATCCCAACCTTGTTCTTCAGGGCCCTTCCTAATGCAGAAAACAACATTTGCCCATGATAGCCCTCCAGCCCGGCACCTTCACCAAAGTCTGGTCTTTCGTGGGGGGTAGAAAAAACTACAGGAACATGACTTTTAAACAATTAAGATATAATAAATGCCCTCCAGGCAAATGCCCAAGGTCTGATGTTCGACTCCTGAATCTTCTCCCAAACCATTAACCTTATCTTACTGGATGAGGCAGGGATTCCCCATCTCTCACAAACTGGCATCCTCTCCTTTTTGCCACTTCATGTCCCCAAACACCTGTGAATTTCAACAGTACTCTCCAGCATTGCAGTCATATTGTCTCATTTCCCTCTCCAAGATGGAGATGAGATCTGTCTGGAAGAAAGCCTTATATGAAACCCCAAACACACCTACAGTCGTGAGTGAGTTCAGCATATGCAGCAAGGAACCTTGAGAAGTGTGGCACTCTACAAGGATTGATGCTCATCATCCATCTGCCAAATCTAGCAGTCCAGCCTGAAACCTTTTCTCTCTTGGCATCTTTACTGGATCCTCCTTGACCTTCAACAGTTCCTGAAGAGCCATTTTAAGAACTCTACCAGTGTTGATTATGTGCCTTCACTATCATATACAGTCATGAGGAGGAGAAGAATTAGCTAAGGGAGCCAGTTCTCCATGTCCCACTTTTAACCTTGGCATTAATTAACACGTCATATAAGTCTATGGACAAGTTCTTTCCTCTTTCCATTTCTCCTCCAGACACCTTTGTGTAAAAATGAGATCTGGAAGGAAATTAAAGTCAAGACTATCATTGTTCTGATACTGAATGCCATGTAGGGAGTCTGGAAGGATTGAAATGTGACCAAATTATGTAGAAGGATTCAATGCATTTTTCAATCACTGCAAAATTCTCTCACATCGTCTTAAGCTTGTTATTTTGTTTTGTCTCTAGTGCTAGGGCATTGGCATTACTCATCATTTTTAACAAACAAGAAAACATACTAGGAGCAGTTAATGAATTACATCAGGAAGATATAAACACTAAGAGAGCTTGGACCAAAAACAAATAACCAAGCCTGCTCACCTTCTCTGTCTCCACCAGTTAGGTCTGGTATTTTCACATAATATTGGCACATGCCAACTCCTAGAAACCAAGTGAGGTTTATGTAATACTCCACTGCCTCTCCCCAAGTCCCAGTAGCTGGTCGGACTAAGTGGGCTCTTCCCAGTGGGTCTAGTGAACCTCAAATAACCTTCATTCTGTCTAAGCTTCTCTCAGTAACTCTGCTCATTTGGAGAGAAAACAAATCCACACACAGAGGAATTTCAGGTGTTATTTTAACTTTGCTTACCATGCATAAAAAGTTAAGTGAACCTGAATTGTTAAATAAGTCAGACAAAAGTTATAGGCACATGTTTCCCAGGAACATGCCATCATGCCTGAAGCTTAGTGCCAGAGAGCCCCGTCGACCTCTCCTCCCTTCTTCATCTTCCACAAACCCAAGACTCTCTTCCCTTTGCTGATTTGTCTCTCGGGTCATGTATGAGTTCCAGGCGTTCTTTGGGCAGTGTGTTAGCCAGCTTCCCCTCACTATAACAAGTGCCTGAGACAAACAGCTTTTACTATTAAGGAGGAAAGGTATGTCCCTGCTCCAAGTTCAAGAGAAAAGATGAGGGAAGGTTTGGGAGGTTAGCACCCTTGTCTTTTGGCTGTCTACACAATGGTTTACAGGTTTGCCATTAGACCCCCCTCATCAAAACATTTACTACTGCCTTGTGAGGCCATGCTGGGCACAAAACCTTTGGCATATTGGTCCTTAGAGGACACTTAGGATCCATACATCGATACCAGGCAATATTAACATAGAAGTCAGAACTTTATCCCACTAATCTCAGTGTCTCTCTCTGACCTACCTTTGTCTTGTTTTGTTAAAGAAGTGAATTATCACTCACTCCATGTCTATTAAGGAAATCCAGAACATCTCCAATGTTATAGGAACAAAGAGATTCTTCACACAAATCCTAACACAGACACATGACAAGAAGCCATGACCATATGTCACTTCCCCATCATCAGAACATCAGTAATTCCAACCAATTCAACAAAGCGATAACCTGCAGAGGAAAACCCTTGTGGTGGAGGAACTTGCTACTGGTACTTAAGAGACTTCTAGACCAACCAGCAAAACTGAAGCCTCACAAAATGTGCATCATGTCTTAGATACCATATAGAACATGAAAACTAACCTCAGGGATGATCAATGTCCAGAGATACCCAGCTTTGAGAAATAACTGCACCCACAGTTCTTCCTCCATTTTGTGGAGCATCTCCAGTCAAAGAGTAGCTCCAGTGACTCAAATATTCTATCACTTGTTTGGTGAACTCAAGTCATCATTTGAATCATAAAATAAGGGAGCAAAGCCATCTTCATAGTATCAGTGGAAATACAAATTTTAAGGGAACCTTTCATCCTACAGTATATTTACCCATTTTAATTTTGATGTGTGCAGTAAGCATGTAGGTGTGGAGAGAGGGTATAAACACCTGTGGGAAGAAGTGTGCATGCCTGTGCCCATGCACGGAAGACTGGAGGAGAACAAGGGTCATCTATGATACTCCACTTTAATTTTCTAGCCCAGGTCTCTCAATGACCCTGAAACTTACAATGTTGGCTATGTTTATTGACGGGAGATCAGCTTCTCTTTACTCTATCCTTGATATTACAGGAGTGAATGGCCATCCCTGGCATCCAAACTCAAGTCCTCTTGGTTACATAGCAATTGTTCCCCCATGAGGTATTTCTCCAGACCCTACACTGTTTTGTCTGATATACTTTCAAAATCATCATCTTTCATCGGTACCATTATCATTGCTCTGTGAAGCAGTTGCATGTGTCCTGTGTTCCAAAAAGAAGCAAAACGATGATGATGAATGGGTTTCCATACACAGGTTTAATCGTCAGGGGTCCACTGTTAGCTCATGAGCATTTCACTCTCTTATGAAAAACAATCATCAGGGCTGAGTAAGAATGCATTCCTTATCTGCTCATGAATATGTTTATGTTCAAAGGTTTTAACAAACAATAAAATATAAAGTAGCCATATAATTTAACCAATAAATTAAAATTCCACAATAAAAATCTTTCTCTTTGACATTACGTATGCCCCTGTAGTTTCTCTGTTACCTTCACAAATTCAAATACATTTTTGTTAGTTAAAGTTTTGCTCACTGCACTCGATATAAAATAACTAAATACAGAAAAGGAGAGTTATTCATAAGCATTCATAAAACCATATTTCTCCCCAAGTTGTTTAGAATAATTCATTCCCGAACTAAAACTATGCTATCATGGTCACACCCATCTTCTTTCTGTTCATAATTCAGCTCTCCATCCCTCAGCTCTGGAACCCTGACTTCTGGAAGAAGACTATCTTCAAAGAGTAATTTGGTTTCCCAGTTGCCAGTCTCCCAGGAGCTCTGATCACCACCAAAAGCAACCCTTGCATGGTCTGGGAATGGTACGGATAAAGTTTGATGGTTCTGTTGCTAATAAGTTCCCAAAAACTGCCACTGTAGTCAGAGGGAGTTGTTGGCAAGCCAGTAGTCTCCTGTGGGGCTGAGGGCGTGCCCTGCTCAATGTCAAACTTTTCAGCTGAGTGGACAATCTGGCTTGGCAGCAGGATGCCGAGGGCAGAAACGCTGGGACACCAGAACACTCCTGGTCCTGTTGGTAACTTCATTTCCCAAACGTTCATAATTAAACAGCTCTTATTGAAGTAATCAGCATGAGCTCCTTAGCTTTGTTTTCGCAACCAGTATCGTGTTTATGGAGCCAAATATTAGAGACTTTGATACTGAATACCTCCTCAGATGTGTTAACGTTGGCATGCTCTTGAGATTCTGAAGATGGGAAGCTGCCTCGGCACAGCCTCCCCTCCAGTCTATCAGCCCCCTACTTCCACAATCCCCCAAATCACTGAGCAGTCGTTCTCCTGTGAGACTCACAAATGTTCTTCCAGAAGTCCCAGGGAAGGGTGTGCAATAGAAACAGGGTGAAATGTGAGCTCAAAGTGTCTGTCGGACCAGAAGTTTTCAAAGAAAACATTTCTTAAATCTTATGTCCACTGCTGTTTCAGCAGGCCAATTAGAGTGGATGGGACTTGGGGGGAGCTGTCTCCAGTCACTGCAGCAGGAATAGCAAACAAGACTTAAAATAAATAAACCAGCCCAGAACTGGCATCCCAGGGGCCGCTAGCCAATGACCTCCTTCATTCTCTGGGCAGGATGGCTTGCCCACCCTCTGGGACCAAGGGCTAAATTACAGGTTAATCGGATGAGACATTAGTTAGCAGCCTCTAGTACTAGAAAGTAATTAATCAAAGAAAGTCTCCAAACAGAAGGAGAATAAATAAACAAGCAGGCATAGATAGCCCCCAATTTGGCTCTAGATAAGGTTGCCATCCAGGTATCCTGCTGAGACGGAGACCATCTACCTTGTTCAGTTTCCCCTTGGCAAACAGGCTGACATTTCTCCCATTTGCCCAGAGAATGCAAAGCCAAGGCAACTCTGAATGGGAAGAGGGGAGACTGGAAAATTCAGTTGAAAGGAGTCTCTAGTGGGGGTTTTATGATGAGCCTTGCTCTATCCTTTACATTCATATTTATTGCAATCAAACTCTGTCTTCTTTCAACATGTCAAGCAGGTCCTGTGCGGATTTCCAAACTCCTACTCATTCATAAACAAACCAGGGACTCTGACGGTATTCTTGGTGTCCAACACATCCATTCATTTAGCCCCGTGAGACTCCATCCAGCCTAAAAGACTTAGTAAAAGCTATAAAGACTTCAGGTCTCCTGAAGTTACTGGCTGCTTCTTCAATGTTGATTTGGGAGCAAGGAAGAGCAGAAATGACAGGAAGGCAGGACAATTAATTCAAGTGGAAAGTATTTGCCATCAGACCATCTTGACCTGACCCAGCACATCAAACAGAGTCATTTTTCTGCATTGCATCTTTCTCTTTCTTGGGGGATTTAAAAAAAAATTCAGCAGCTCTGAGAATGTGTGTAATATAAACATGGCTGTGTTAGCTCAGCGTCAGAGAAAGCACACTCAAATGTAAGTCAGCACGGACACTCTCCATCCTGAGCACCAGCACAATGGTTTTAACCTAGTGACCTTCTCTTAAACAGCTCTACAGCAAATCATAATTAAATAAATACCACTTAATAGTGGAGATTTGTCTGAGTGCCAGATTATTCGGAGAGAGAAACAGAAGGTTGAATGAATCATTTAATAGTAATTATAAAATTAAGGTAGCTTCCAAAGAGTGTGGTAAATTCAACCCCAAGTTAAATTTACAAAGAGCCACAAAAATGAATTAGAGGAATTCGGGGAAAAATCAGAAAGGCATTGCACAGTATACATGGAAGAAAATAAAATAGTAAAAATTGAACTTAGTTGGTTCTGTTGTTATAAACTACAGTTTAGTGGGCTTCCTTTAGCCTGAGTGATTGGGAATGTCTGGCCAGAACTGACATCTATGCCAGAGTCCATGGAAAACAAAGCCACATCTGTGACTAGGGAAAACTGCAGCCCCAGGGGCAGGAGAACTCAAGTCAACGCCTGCCTCTGCCACTCTCAGGAGCACCAGGAAGGAATTAGCTAGAATGGATTCAGGGCAAGCTGTTATAGCTTGTAACTGCTCCTGAGTCACCAGGCTTTTAGGACCCACTGACCAGGTCAACTTTCTCCTAAGAGAAATTCATAATTGAATTGGCACCTTCCTCCTTCTAAGCTTCTCTTCCTTCTCTCCGGAAAGTCTTACCTGCTGTTTTGTTTGTTTAATTGCTTGCTTGTTTGTTTGTTTGTTTTCTCAATTGTTTAATTTTGACGTTTTTGATGAGTCTGATTTTTTTTCCAAATTATTTATCAGTGTTTTATATCCTTTAGCAGGATGACATCTTTATGATTTCCAACAGATTCCAAGCACAGTTAGTTATACCTTGTGTTTGAGCCTCTAGGATCAGTGTCATTCAAGTGAAGCTGAATATTACAAAACTGTTTCTTCTTGAAGTTTCTAATGGTCACTATGCCTCTCATCTTTGCAGAGAAAGCCTCATGTTCCTCTTTTCTAGCTGTGCATCACTGTTGAGTTCTCAGACTATCCAACCCTGTTGAAAATATAATGTTCTCTAACTTGGACATAGATATCATTATGGGAATAATGAAGAACATCCCTGCTTCCTACAAACATAACTTTCAAAGCTCACTTCCTATTGACTGAATCCAGCATACGGATTCTTTCCATTTTGTGCACCAAGTACATCCAATATACAACAACACAGAACATATGCATTGTTGCATAGCCACTGAGATGCTATTCCAAGCACTCAACTCTGTCTGAAGATGCAACTACTCACATATAGACATTCATAATAATATAATCAGGGAGTTAATCATCCAAGTGGATAATTGTAACCAAAGATAGATGACTCTTTTTGGATATAGCCAAAAGGTAGTTTCTCTTTCCCCTAATCTGTTCCCCTAATCTCCAGAAGAAGCACTCACTAAACCAAGACCAATGACTTTGCAAGAGCTGTACCCATGGTAGTTCAAACTGTCCACTGTGGGAGCTCATTGCCCTACATCATTATGCTGTGTTCAGGCTATGCTTAAATGACTCACAGCAGCCAAGTGTCCTCAACAGATTCAAATACATTCAGGAGACAGAACGCTTTTTCCTGCCTAGGGGATTAAAACGAAAATGGCTCCAAGGAAATAAATGTGGGTAAAACTTAGAACTCTAAGTGAGCTAAGTGCTCCAAGGAGAGGAACAGTATGATATCCATGCAGGACAGTTCCATATAAATGACAAGACACCTTCTCTATTAATGGAAATTCCAAGATCTTTGCCATTCACAGCTTCACAAATCGCATTTGGTTACTGAGTTCATGTTACCCACTGTCCACTGTACTGAGAAAAGCAGCGTCTTGATGGATGCTTCGTGAATTAAGCCCATTGCCTTCTAGAGAGAGGAGGAAAACTTTCTGTGGAAAAACATAGAATAGATCTTTTGTGACCCAAGATGGCAAAAATAAAGGCCAATGCATACAAAAGGCAAGGCAAGAGTAAAATTTTCAGGTTGTTAAATAGTTTTCTGCCAAGTATAAGAATCTGATGATACATACATGGGCTGGTCCAAGGCCCTGGCACAAATATAGCAGATATCTGCCTGGTCAGGCCTCAGTGGGAGAAGATGAGCTCAATCCTCGAGAGACTTGATGCTCCAGGGAAGGGGGAGGTCTGGGTGGGAGCACCTTCTTGGAGGCAAGGAGGAGGAGGAATAGGATGAGGAACTATGGGAGGGAGGACTGAGAGGGAACTTCCAGCTTCCTTAGAGGTAGCCTTGAGTCCAAGTAGGACCTGAAAAACCTTGAAGAGAGTTCAACATCTGCCCTTCTAATGTTTTATATTAAAACCACCCCAGTATGTTAACTATTTCTCATTAAATGAAAAGGTCTTTAGGTGACTCCTCCTGTCAGAAAATACCAAGCATGAACATATCAGTTTGCTCAGCAGATATGGAGACAGCAATCCCCACTACATTCTGTATTCACTGAAAAGGAGACAAGGTTGTTGTTGCTCTACTTTCTGCAGACATGAGAAGAGGACTCTAACACAGCCTTCCTAATCTGATGAATCTTTGTTATAAATTCAACCCAAGTAGTCAGTCTGGGTGGCGGCTGTCTCTGAGCAAAGGGGAGAGATGCACTTTATGAGAGCCAGAGGAGACAGCAGGCCGCCAAGCCTTCGGCAAAAAAGAGCTAGTAAATCATCAGTCAGTACAACGTACACAAAGAAGAGCCAGCTCCACATTCAGCGTACCCCAGGAATACAGAGCACAGGTGAACACGGCCAAGAGAAGATGAAATTGCTTTGGGATCATTTGTAGCTGGGGAGCCCTGGAGCCTCAGGCAGCCCACATGCAGTAAAATATGGTTACACAACACTCTGATGAGCCTTCTGCACACTAAGTGAGTCACCATGCCAGATGTTGGGAATGCAGGGGCACCAAAATACATCACCACTAGTTTGTATAGACTGATGCATTCTAAGAGACCCACTCACCTAAAGTGTGCTTTTGAGAATCCATAACAAGATACCATACACTGGACCATTAAAACAATCAGGTGATGATGGTGGTGGTAAGGATTTTTGGTTGGTTGAGTTAGGTTTTTGGGGGTTGATTTTGTTTTTTGGTTTATTGTGTAGTTCAGGAAGCTGCAAGTTCTAGCTCAAGGTCCTATAATGCTGGTTCCTCAGGTGGATCTCTTCTTGGCTTGTAGACAGCCACTACCTTACTGAGTGTTCACATGGTAAGAAAAAAAGCAAACTAATATTTCTAATAAAACAGTATGCAGGGTCTATTGGGTTAAACTCTTATGACCTCAACCTTAAAAACTTCATGGAAGCCTTAACTCCAAATATACTACATTGGGGATTGGTGCTTTGGCATCTGAAATTTTGAAAGCAAATTCATTTAGTCCACAATGACAAAACTCCATAAAACAAACTCTACTAAGAATAGTTAAGTTGTATTACTAAATTTAATAAGGTCCCTATGGAGTGGCTAGTCTGAAAGAGAAGCTTGGATATGGGGAAAGGAAATCAGGGGAAAATCGTAGAGGAGACAGTTGATCTGCACTGTGTGGAAAAAGCAAGAGTCCATTTGAAGAAAGGATAGGAAAGATGAATCACACACAATGACAATGAAGAGTCAGGGCTTAGAGCTTAAATCCTATTTCTGAGCTCAACAGTGTAGGGACCCCAAACAAGCATTTTTACATCTTTGTAAGTCTCCGTTTTCTTAGCTGTAAACTGGAAATAACAATCTGAGAGAGTTGTGGAGATTATCAAGCCAATTCCTACAAGGATACATCAGACACAGCCTACCGTGAGTGTCTACCAGTCACATATGGCAAGTTTGAGAAGGAAAGGCAGCCAAATGAGGCTTGAGCATAGGAACATCAAGAAGAAACAATGAGTATAGATTTACCCTAAGCTGACAGTTTATGAACATAATGCCAAGGCTGGACTTTGTTCACAGGGCTCTTTAGAACCTTTGGAAGCTTGAAGCAGAAGCCTGAAGAGACCAACTGTTTAAGAATATCACTCTGAAATTCCCATTAAAGCACAAGCTAGCATGGGAGTCAGAGATGAGGAATAATGTTGAGTAATCAAGATGGCATCCTGGACACTAATAACTGCAATGAGCAACCACTTGAAAACTAAGTCCCTTTCTGCTTCAAGAAAGCATCAGCTGGACTTGCATCACAAGCAGAGCCTTGTGCCCAGAGCTATTACAGCCACAGGTTCCAACCCCATTCCACACAGGGGCCATACTTCTCCAGTCTTTTGAAAGCCTCCTACTCAGTATTTCCCAACTTACTTTCCTTTCAGACACAATTGTCTCCAGCCAGACAGATGAACCATTTTGGATAGACAGAACTTCAACTTGTCCTTGCCTCATACACCGTGCTTGCAGTTGGAACTGGGTACAAGTAATTTCTTTCTCAATCACTAATACTGTGTGACTTCGTGACAAGCCATGTAGACTTTTTCACTCTTCCATATCCATACTATTGACTTTACTTCATATGCATATGATAAAGACTAATAGAAGTATTGAATTCTGGTATGGTTGATGTCACTTGCCTATAGGACATCCAAGGCCCTCCCCTAGGTCTCTTTCTCATAAGTCTATACCCAAAACACTAGCCTGGAGGGGTTGTTCCTGATATCTGCTCTCACAGGTCTTAGAAGCTCACCCACTTTATAGACATCTGGACACCTCATTTTATCCCATCACACGGGAATCACATCATACATTTCTCATCTGTATATCCTGTTATCAACAAGGGTAAGAGACAGTGTACACCACTGAACTGGAAAAATGTCTGTGTGAGGCTGTGAGGGTTTTAACTATCACAATACCAATATCCTTTCAAACGACATGCCAGGTAACACACTCCAGTTTTTACATTTGGTTTTCTTCTGTCAGTAAATAGTACCCAACAATTAGTCCAGAAAAGGGAATAGACACAAAGAAAGTATGCTAACAGAATGTCTAGAAACACCTGACATGTCTCAACCCAAAGACAATCAGAACCTTTGTGAAGAATGTAGAGTGAGCTTTCCTACCAGGAGAAAGAAAGACATATAAAAAGTAAATGTCTCCTCTAATTTTGGGTAGATGAAAGATACACAAGAAAATAGCTGGATTCTGTAAGACATGGCTGAGTGGCTAAGAAAAAAAAATTCAGCTAATAGCAGATGCTGGCAAGAATGTAGAGAAAGAGAGACATTCCTCCACTGTTGGTGGGATTGCAAGCTGGTACAACCACTCTGGAAATCACTCTGGCAATTCCTCAGAAAATTAGACATAGTACTATAGGAAGATCCAGCAGTTCCTCTCCTGGGCATATACTCAGAAGATGTTCCAACTTGTAATAAGGACACATGCTCCACTATGTTCATAGCAGCCTTATTTATAATAACCAGAAGCTGGAAAGAAACCAGATGTCCCTCAACAGAGGAATGGATACAGAAAATGTGGTACATTTACACAATGGAATACTACTCAGCAATTAAAAACAATGAATTCATGAAATTCTTAGGCAAATGGATGGATCTGGAGGGTATCATCCTGAGTGAGGTAACCCAATCACAAAAGAACACACATGATATGCACTTACTGATAAGCAGATATTAGCCCAGAAACTTAGAATATCCTAGATATAATTTGCAAAACACATGAAACTCAGTAAGAAGGAAGACCAAAGTGTGGATACTTCTTAGAATGAGGAACAAAATATCCCTGGATGGAGTTACAGAGACAAAGTTCAGAGTAGAGATGAAAGGAAAGACCATCCAGAGACTGCCCCACACAGGGATTCATCCCATATACAACCACCAAACCCAAACACTATTGCATATGCCACCAAGATTTTGCTGACAGAACTCTGATATAGCTGTTTCTTGTGAGGCTATGCAAATGCCTGGCAAATACAGAAGTGTATGCTCAAAGTCATCTATTGGATGGAACACAGGGCCCCCAATGAAGGAGTTAGAGAAAGTACCCAAGGAGCTAAAGGGGTTTGCAACCCTATAGGAGGAACAACAATGTAAACTAACCAGTACCCTCCAGAGCTGTGTCTCTAGTTGCAATGTAGCAGAGGATGACCTAGTCGGCCATCAATGGGAGTAGAGGCCCTTGGTATTGTGAATATATGCCCCAGTACAGGAGAATGCCAGCCCAGGAAGTGGGGGTGGGTGGGTTGGGGAGCAGGGCCGGGGGACGGTGTAGGGGGGTTTAGGGATAACATTTTTCTGTTGTTGTCTTTTTGTTTGTTTGTTTGGTTGAGTTTTTTTTTTTTGGGGGGGGGGGAATTGGAGATAGCATTTGAAATATAAATGAAGAAAATATCTAATAAAAAATGCCTTTAAAAATAGACATAACTGAATAGTCATTAAATTAGCCCATAGCATAAATGTATTATTGAAAATTAATTTTGGTACAACTGCCTTCTTAAAGGAATAAGGGCACCAGGTTTTAAGGATAGCATAGGCAACCTAACAGACCCCTATGTATACTGCCAGAAAGTCAAACAATGGTAGATCCAGTAGGGAAGGCAATAATAACTAGAGTCCTGCCATTTGTTAATGACTGACACCATTTCAAGTGAGTGGGCTCTAAAGTGCATGCTAATGCAAAACTTAAAATTGCAAGGAGACATATATGTGCAACAATGATAATTAAAGAAGTAGTCATAAATTTGAGTGAGAATAGAGGGTACATAGGAGAAATGTGAAATGATTTAAATAAAATATCCACAGATGAAATTCTTAAAAATGAAAATAAGCTTTAAAATGTTCAAGGTCACCAGTTTAAGGTCCTCCTAGGATACATGAGACCCTGTCTCAAAACAACAGCAACAGAAAGAATTATCTACTGGAACAGTTAGAAGTTAAGTTAGGCAGATTCTTAGAGTAAATAAGGTATCCTTTCCGTTTTACAGCTAAAACATTTTAGGAAGTCTTGAGCATGCTCAGAGGCATTTGTGTACAGCATTTTACATTGTTTATGATGCAAGATAAACAGACCCAAGGGCTCTTGTCTGCTATTGCTGATTTTTATGTTCTATAACCCTGAACTAATAATGTCCCAAAATGTATTTACCATCTCTCCTTAAACTAACAATTATCAGAGATGTAATACTATACAAACATAAATAGGATCTCTAGATTAAATCCTAACTCTCCTTTTGTGTGAGGAGATTAATTTTTCAATAACTTCCACACTGGTACAAGGAATAATCCCATTTCTACTCTTTCAAAAAAAAGCTACTGTTTGGAGACTAAAAGAAGTATGACAGAGAGCAATAGTAGGTACAATTCATACAAGTTTTAAAATCTTGAAATCAAGAGAGACAATAAGGAGAATACAGAATTAGAGGCATAGGGTCCCAACAGAAAAAAAAAGCTATATGGCTCCAAAATTTACTAGTAATAAAAAATATGTAGACTAAAAAAACCTACTTTTCATCATTCTGAGATAAATACCATACATGGATCATTTCATTTTCTATAAAATCTTAATGAATTGATACTATTATTATTATTTATAAAACAAGATATATGAGTCACAGAATGGCTAAATACCATGAGTTCTGTATTAATCTTATTACTTTTCAAACCCTTATGATAATACCCAATTACTTTCCCTATCCCCACCCTCACATCATTTAAAGTAATATGAGTAAACCCTGCTCCTTAAAACAGTAGTAAAAGAAAACACTCTGGAGACAAGGAATGTGCGGTGCGCAGAGTAGATGACACAAAGAAGAATCTAATGCACATGGCCCAGAACAACCTTTCTATCCAAATTACCTCCCTAGACCTCCCAGCTTTTGATAATCACTCTTCATTCTTCATTCATTCTTCTAGGCTTTGATGATTTGTGTTAAGCACAACCACATGCTGTTAAATATCATCCATTCATAGACGGCCGATAACCTCCACGAAGGCAGACATGTCCTGAACAGTTGTAGAAATCCGCTTCCTGGATTTTTTCATTTGACAATATCTCACTTCTATACATAGAATTCTTCAGTGCCTTCCAAAGCATAGAGCCCATGGGTATAATTTGAGAACTACTAGCAAAGTAAATAAATCCCTGCCCTGGTGGCAAGTACTTCCTTTTATCCCTTCCCTTATAAAAGTAAATGTCTCCAGTATCATGTCGAAAGTATTCTCCAGTGAATTCTTTACTTTATTTATTCCTATTTAAGTCAGAAGGAAAGAAAGGGAGAGAGGGAAGGAGGGGGAAGGACAAAGAAGCAGGAAGGAGAGAAAGGGAAATAGGAAGGAGGGGAGGAAAGGAAAGAGGGGGAAAGAGGAAGGGGAAGGGATGACAGAAAGGAAGAAAGGGAGAGGACATATAATCAAACTCTGTTCTCGCTAATGCTTATTTGAAAAATGAAAATTTTGGCTTTAAAGGTGTTTATGATTTGGGTACCATTGCTAGAAGCCACTTTCTAAGGACCTGGGCAGACTTGGTACATACAGGCAGGAGCAATTTAAATTCCAGGCATTTATTATTTTTCTAGGTGGCCCCTCCAGATAGTTACCAGTCAAGAGTAGAACTAGTGTTCTTCCAACTTAGAGTACAGTTCTAGAGTTCTCTTTATGATGTGCTTCAAATATATCTAGTGAGTGCCTGGAGCAAGGAATCTTGATTTCAGAAAAGAGCAGATGAGAGAATTTGCCAATCTCCTATATAGTAAAATAACAAGAAGGAAAGCAAAGAAGCTTCCAAACCCAAAAAGTCAAAGTTAAGCTCCAAAAACTGTAGTGTGAACAAAGAGATGGGAGTCAGCAGAGATGAGAATAGGGAAATTGTGACACACAAAAAATGTTGTCTGAGCAGTGTTCTATGAACAGGCTTAGTAAATGAACTCTCTCTCTCTCTCTCTCTCTCTCTCTCTCTCTCTCTCTCTCTCTCTCTCTCTCTCTCCCTTTCCTCCTAAAGCATGTGAGTATATGAACATATAGAACCTTAATACGTAAATATGGTTTTCAATATACAGTTTTAAAATTCAGTCATATCCGTGAATTATCACTAACCATAAGAACAATTATAAAATCAATGAACTTAACTTCACCAAAACCAAATTTTGAAATGGAAGTCGACCATTGAAGGCAGAGCTTCTTCAGCACACAATTTATCACTATTTCTTTTTATGCTGTGGCTGAAAAAGAAAAACACAAAATTTATTTCTACTTAAATGAGTTCTTTCAAATGATAAACATTTTTATCATTGGGGTGGGGTAGGGGGAGAAAGACATAAAAGAACAATTAAAATTAACATAATCACTGAAAAAAATGATGAGTTTCATTCTGTTTGATTGACTTTTCTGTTATTTGTTTCAATTTTTGGCTTGTTTGGGAGTGTTTGTTGTTTGTTGTTTGGTTGGTTGGTTTTATCATTTATATTAAGCAAGTGCAAACAAGAAGCAAGGAGCACCCATTCTAATATCTAACAAAATAGACATTTAACCAAAATTAATCAAAAGAGATGAAGAAGGACATTACATACCCCTCAAAGGAAAAAAAATCTATCAAGATGTAGTCTCAATTCTGAATATCTATGCACCAAATGCAAGGGTGCCCACATTCATAAAAGAAACATTAAGCTTAAATCACACATCAAACCCAACACATTAATAATGAGAGACTTCAGCACGCCACTATCACCAATGGACAAGTCATCCAGAGAGAACTAAATAGAAAAATAATGGACCTAACAGAGGTTATGGCTTAAGTGGATTTAATGAATATCTACAGAACATTTCACTCAAACACACAAAAAAGCACACCTTTTAGCAGCTCATGAAACCTCCAAAATTGAACACATACTCAATCACAAAGCAAGTCTCACCAGATTGAAGAAAACTGAAATAATCCCTTGTATGTTATCATATCACCATGAATTAAAGCTGAACTTGAACAAAAACAAAAACAACAGAAAGTTGTTGAAAATGAAACTGATGAAAATGAAACTGATGAAAATGAAATAATTCAATGACCACTGGGTAAAGGAAAAAATAAGTCTCAATAGAATTCAATAAAAATGAAGCTACAACATAACCAAAACTATGGGACAATGAAAGCAGTACTAAGATGAAAATTCTTCGTAACTCTAAGTACCATTATAAAGAAATTAGTAAGATCTCATACTAGCAATTTGAGAGTACATCTGAAAACTCTAGGCAAAAAGAAGCAAACTCATAGAAGAGGAGTAGACAGCAAAAAAAGTATCAAGCTCAGGACTAAAATCAATAAAATAGAAACAAAGTGAATAATCCAAAGAATCAAGGAAATAGAGTTGGTTCTTTGAAAAAAAATCAATAAGATAGACAAACATTAGCCAAACTAGCTAAAGGGCAGAGAGCATATCCAAATTAACAACATCAGAAAATAAAGATGGAGCATAACAACAGACACTGAGGAAATCCAAAGAATCATTGGGTCTTACTTTAAAAATCTCAACTCCCTGCCCCTGGAGGCTCTGGAGTAGGTGTCACATGGGTGTTTGTAGGTGGCTGAGAGGAGAGAGGCTGTGTCTGTGCTCAGTGTGTGACCTATGAATATCTGAATGATTAGTAGACTAATATACTCTTTTTTCATTTTTTATTAGGTATTTGCTTCATTTACATTTCAAATGCTATTTTGGTCTTCGCTCTTCTGAGTTTCATGTGTGACTAACATACTCTTAAAGAAAGGGGTAGCCTAGACTCACCAATTCAGAGCCTGGGTGGGCTGCAGCACTTGAGAGAATGAGCCCTGCACCTTGCCCGGACAGCACAGTAAATCTGACCCTAGTTCTAGGGGTACAGGTGAGTCTGCCCAAAGGGTGGGAGTGTACAAAGGCCAGCTCTGCCTCTTGTCTGCTTGTGTGTGTTGGCATTGACAAGGAAGATATGCTCCCCTCATTTGTTGCCAACTATAGTAGGCAAGAGATCTCACCCCAAGATTATCAGGGCTAGAGAGCTGGTCCTGCTACTTACCTGCTACAGCACTTGAGATAGCAGACCCTGCACCTCACCTGAGTGTAGAAAACCCAGCCCTACCTCTTGTCTGCTGGACCATGGCAATGGCATGGGAGACATCCTTTCACTCCCCTTTTCTTTCAGCTTCTATGTCAGGCAGAAGTGTTGTCCCTGGGGTCATGAGAGGAGAAATGGCCATGCCCCTCAGTTGGAGGAGCAGGACCTTTACTTCACCTAGGCAGCAGAGCAAAGCTGGCACTGGTTGGAGTGGTTGCCAGTGAGCCTGGCCCGAAGGTAGTAAGAGTAGAAGAGGTGGTAGGCTGACCATCTCAGATACCCCTCAGGCTCAGAACCGGGGTTTGAATTGGGGCACCCCAACATCTAAACCATAAATGAACTGCTAAAGAGCATGAAGGGGCTTGTCTTACAGATTCAAAACTACAGAATTTCAAAGGCACAGAGAAACAATAGGATAGCCAAAAAGAATGCTAGTGGGGTTTCAGTATTAATAGAGCAGTGAAATCTAGAGGTCTCATACCAAACAGAGTTATTGCAATCAACATCTGCAAGCAAAGAAGTGTGGACAAAGGGGAATACTGGGAGTTGAAATGTAACATACTACAGCTTCCACAACGAGATATTTTCTCGGTTATGGAGAGGTTGGAAAGGTAGAGGGTAAATACAAGAGGAAGGAGATATGAGTGGGCCTGGGGTTCCTGATATAAAATTCCCAAAGCACCAATAAAAAGTATTTAAAAAAATGTGTTCCTCATACTCCACAAAATTTGAGAACTTAAAAGGAATGAACAATTGTCTTCATAGCTACCACTTACCAAATTAAATCAAGATCACATAAACAATTTAAGTAGACCTATAATACCTAAGGAAATAGAAACAGTCATTAACATTTCCAAGTCAAAGGCCCCAGGGCCAGATGGTTTTAGTACAGAATTCTACCAGACCTTCAAAAAAGAGCTAATACTAACACTCCTCAAACTATTCCAAAATAGAAAGTGAAGGAACCTTGCCAAATTCATCACAGTAACCCTGATACCTAAACCACACAAAGACCCCAAAAGAAAGAGATTTCAGACCAATTTCCTTTATGAACATTAATGCTAAAATATTCAATAAAATGCATACAAATTGAACCCAAGAACATCAAAAAGATCATCTACCATGATCAAGTACACTTCATCCCAGAGATGCAAGGGTGCTTCACCATGAAAAAACTAAAACCTATCAATGTAAACCACTATAAAAGCAAAGTGAAAGAAAAAAGAGAACCACAAGCATCTATCAGATGTTAAAAAGTCTTTGACAAAATCCAATACCACGTCATGATAAAAATGTTGGAAAGATCAGGGATACAAGGTACATGCCTAAACACAATAAAGGAAATATACAGCAAGCCAATAGCCAACATCAAACTTAATGAAGAGAAACTTGAATCAATTCCACTCAAATGGGCAACAAGACAAGGCTGTTTACCCTCTGTGTGTATGTTCAATATCGTATCAAAGTTTTACCTAGAGGAATAAGACAACTAAAGGGGATGAAGGTGATACAATTTGAGAAAGAAGTTGAAGGATTCTATTTGCAGATGATATGTATGATAGTATACATGAGTGACACCAAAAATTCTTACAGAGAACTTCTACAGCTGGCAAATACCTTCAGCAAAGTGACTGGATACAAAATTAACTCAAAAAATCAGTAGTCCTCCTATTTAAAACTGATAAATGGGCTGAGAAAGAATTAGAGAGACAGCAGCATTCACAATAGCCACATATAACATAAAGTACCTTGGAGTAACTCTAACCAAGCAAGTAAAAGACCTGTATGACAAGTACTTCAAGTCTTTGAAGAAAGAAATTGAAGGAGATGTCAGAGAATGAAAAGATGCTCATGGGTTGGTAGGGTTAACATTGTAAAAATGCCCCTCTTACCAAAAGCAATCTAGAGATTCAATGTAGTTTTCATCAAAATTCCAGAACAATTCTTTACAGAACTTGAATGAACAATACTCAAATTCATATGGAAAAAAAACTCAGGATAGCTAAAACAATCCTGTGCAATTACAGAACTTCTGGAGGTATTATCATCCCTGATTGCAAGCTGTATTACAGAGCAAAAGTAATTTAAAAGACCACATGGTGCTGACATTGAAAACAAACACGGTGATGAATGGAATTGAAGCAAAGACCAAGAAGTAAATCCATATACCTATGGACACTTCATTTTTGACAGAGAAGCCAAAATTATACAAGGGAAAAAGGGAAGCATCTCCAATCAATGGTGCTGATCTACCTGGATGTTTACATGTAAAAGAATGCAATTAAATCCATATTTATCACCCTTCACAAAACTCAAACCCAAGTGGATCAAAGACCTCAGCATAAAACCAGAAGCACTTGATAGAAGAAAAAGTTGTAAATGGCCCTGAAGGAACTGGCACAGGAGATAACTTCCTAAACAGAACACCAATTGTGCAGGGACTAAGAGCAACAATTAATAAATGGCACTTCATGAAATTAAAAAGCTTCAGTAAGACAAAGGACACTGAAGCTGGATGTGGTGGCACACGCCTTCAATTCCAACACTTGGAGGCAGAAGCAGGCAGATTTCTGAGTTCAAGGCCAGCCTGGTCTACAGAGTGAGTTCCAGGACAGCCAGGGCTACACAGAGAAACCCTGTCTCAAAGAAACAAACAAACAAACAAAAAAGACAAAGGACACTGTCAAAAGGACAAAACAGCAGTTTACATAATGGGAAAAAGATTTTTACCAATGGGAAAAAAATTTTACCACATTAGATAGAGGGCTGACATCCAAAATATATAAAGTACTCATAGAAAACTAGACATCAACAACCCAAATAATCTGTTTAAAAATTGGAGTACACAACTAAACAGATAATTCTCACAAGAGGAATCTATAATGGTTGAGAAGCACTTAAAGAAAAATTCAGCAACTTTATCGATCAGAGAAATGCAAATGAAAACTATTTTTACACCTATCATACTGGCTAAAATAAAAACTCAGTGAAATAAATAAATAAATAAATAAATAGATAGATAAATAAAATTAAAAAAAAAAAAAAAAAGGCAGGCGNGGNGGCGCACACCTTTAATCCCAACAGTTAGGAGGCAGAGGCAGGCANATTTCTGAGTTCCAGGAAAGCCTTGTCTACATAGTGAGTTCCAGGACAGCCAGGGCTACACAGAGAAACCCTGTCTCGAAAAAAACAAAACAAAACAAAACAAAACAAAATCTCTGTGACAGCTCATGCTGGTGAGGGTGTGGAACAAGGTGAGCACTCCTCCATTGCTGATGGGAGTGAAAACTTTTACAGCCACTTTGGAAATCAATTTGGTACTTTCTCAGAAAGTTCTTAATCAATCTACCTCAAGACCCAGCTCTACCACTCTTGTGCAAATACCCAAAGGATTGTCCATCCTACAACAAGAACATTTGTTCAAATATGCATAGCGGCTTTATTCATAATAGCCAAAAACTTGTAACAACCTAGATGTCCCTCAATCAACGAATGAGTAAAGAAAATGTGGTATATTTATGTACAGGATTTAATTAGTCACCTATTAAAAACAATGACATCATAAAATTTGCAGGTGAATAGATGGAGCAGAAAAGATCATGCTGAGTGAAGTAACCCAGACTCAGAAATACAGACATGGTGTGTACTCACTTATAAGCAGATACTAACCATAAAGTGAAGGATAGCCATGCTACAATCTGCAGACCCCAAGAAGCTAAATAACAAGGAGAGCTGTGGAAGGGGAGGTATGTGTGAATCTCAATAAAAGGGAGGTATAGATTAGACATTGTGGGTGGATTGGGGGAGGGAACTGAACAGGGTGAAGATGGGAAAAGGAGAGATGAGTTGGGGGAAGATGGAGGAAAAGAGACAACTGGAATGGGGCTGGAATCTCTGGATGAGCTAGAGAAAAAGGGCCAAGTAAACCCCAGGAATTTATGAGAGTGACCATAGCAAAGACTTCACGCAGTTGGGAATATGGAGCCTGAACAGACCATCTCCTGTAACTAAACAAGACTTCCAATGGAGAGATTGGGACAACAAATCAACCACCAAACCTTCTGGTCTGCATGGGACTGACTTAGGCCCGCTACACATGTTACATTTGTGTGGCTTGGTCTTCATGTGGGTCTTCACGCTCTATCCAACAGTGGGAGCAGGCGCTGTCTTTGACTCTGTTCCCTGCTATTGACACTTTCCCCTACTGGGTTGCCTCTCAATAGGAGAGGATGCGGCTACTCTTACTCTATCCAACTCGATATGATAGGTTGTTTAATATTCATTTTCTAAAGAGAAAGGGAGGAGGAGTGGATGGGGGAAACTGTGGGGAGAGAAGGGAGGGGAACTTCGGTAAAGATGCAAAGATAATTAACTAATAAATAAATTAATTAAGTACATGAAATTTTGTCATTTATGTCAGACAAGCATTACATGATCTCACTGACAGAAGTTAAAAGAGTTACCTCACTGAAGCAGTGAGAATAGTGGTTACAGGAGGCTAGGGAGAGAACAAAGAGAAGCCCAACACTTGGAGCATCCCTGAGTTAGAAAGAAGGAATAAGTTCTGGTGTTGTGTCACACAGTAATGTGAGTATAGCTAACAGTAATGCATGGTATGAGAAGATTGTGAATGTAGCTATCATAAAGAGATAGTAAGTCTTCTGCGTTCCTTCTGCCCTCTCTTTCTCTCTCTCTCTCTCTCTCTCTCTCTCCCTCTCTCTCTCTCTCTCTCTCTCTCTCTCCCTCTCTCTCTCTCTCTCTCTCTCTCTCACACACACACACACACACACACACACACACCATACAAATGAAGAATTCCAGGACTCATTAATCAGAAAAAAATGCAGGCCAGCCTGGTCTACAGAGTGAGTTCCAGGACAGCCAGGGCTACACAAAGAAACCCTGTCTCAAAAAAAAAAAAAAAATCAGAGAAAATGCATATTATATTTACTTTTCTGATTCTGACTTGCTTTAATAATATGATGATTTTCAATAAGTGAAGACAGTGGAAAGTAGATGAAATATGGGCAAAAAAATTTCTATATGAAATACGTCTCTATGCATAATGGATATGCATCAGTAAAAGAAGAAAACATTAAATTCACACTAAAATATATTTATATGAAGAAAAATCTACACCTAATTTTATCAACCAATTCTGTCAAATATATAATAAACAAATATTATGAACTACCTACAAAGCAGAAATGAAAGTGTTAAGGTGACAAATATGACAGTGTTAAGGTCTGAATATGAAATGTCCTGACTCATGTTTGAATGCTAGTCTCCTATCTGATGGCACCTGAGAGGGACTAAGTAGTATTTAGAAGGGTGCCAAATGATGAAATGTGTCTCTTGTTAGAGATGTGGCCCTTTGATGGCTACAGCCCAACAACTTACCTCCAGCCACTTTCAGTTCTCTGGCCCACTACCTGGTGAGCAGTCACTATCACAAACCTCCTTAGCCTTAGACTCTGCCATGCCTTTCTTGCTCATGTATACTGAGAACCTCTGAAACCAGAAATCAAAGCAAGATTTTACCCCTTTTGAATTGTTTGTTCATTGTTGAATTCATGGCAACACAAAATTAACTAAAGCATCCAGCTACCCTAAGTGGATTATTACATAACCCCAATGTATACATGAATCAAACTATCACATTATACCCCATGAAAACCCTGACAATACTTAAGTTTCTTTCTGTGTGGGAAAAAAACACAATAACCAAAGAAGAAAGACAAAAAAGAAAACCTGACCATTCAGTTGCTAAGGAAGCTGACAGAAAGAAGCTAATAATGTGAGCCTGACAAGCTCAGGAGAAAGCCATGGGTGCACTGTTTACTACCTGTAGGACTAGGAACCAATTACTTACAACCTCTGAGCTCAGGAGTTCTCATTTCTAAAACCTGGATTATTCAATACAAGGACAAAGACATCTTAGTTAAATAAGTCATATTGTTTGTGCTTTAATAAAATGCAAAATTTTATATAATTTGGTAATTAAGAGATATGAGATATTTTTAGAAGTTTTAAACATTTTTTATCTTCCCTTTTATGATTTTCTGTAACCAGCCATTGGTCATTCCTGCTACAAATAACATTGAATATATTTAATTTGATCTGTGATTCAGAATATTTATTGGACTTTCTCATTATTTATAACAGTATATGTGGATCCTCCCCCCTTTTCCCATTAAAGCTCCTCTTGCCTTTAATCTTACTCAGTACTTCACTGAGTGTGGTGGTTTGAGTGAGAGTGACCCCAGATGGGACCAAATATTTGCATACTTGGACACTAGTTGGTAGATCTGTTTTGGAAAGAATTAGAAGGTATGGTCTTGTTGGAGGAGATGTGTTACTGGGGGAGAGCGTTGAGGTTTCAAAAGCCGAGGCCAGGTCCAGTTTTATTCTCTCTGCCTCCTGTTTGTAGATTAGATGTCACATCTCAGCTCCTATCCCAGTGTCATGCTTGTTTGCCTCCTGCAATGCTTCCCACAATGCTGATCATAAACTTACCTTTTAAAACTATAAGCAAGCCCCAGTGAAATGTTTTCTTTTGTAAGTTGTCTTGGTAATGGTGTCTCTTCATAGTAATACAAAAGTAACCAAGATAGTGTGTTGTGAAGAAATATTTCTTTGGGGAGTTTTAAAATGAAGATTAAGTATGTAAAGGTAATGTTTTAGTGATTATATGCTAACACAAACCAAGAAGAAGGGTCTGACTATATTTTAATGTGCAATGTGTTCTACCAATAAGTTACAAACAAAAGTTGATACTCTGTCTGGATACTAAAAAGATGTGTAAAGAACTACTACTTAACACTAAATTTGTATTTCTCACAGTATTAGAGATCAGTGACATGCACAGATAAAGGTGAGACTTAAAGTTTATATGAAGGTTCATAAAAATGTCATCCTACAGTTTAGGTTAAGAAAATATCTCAGGGGGTAGAGAGATGGCTCAGTGGTTAAGAGCATGGTCTGCTCTTCCAGAGGTTCCGAGTTCAATTCCCAGCAACCACATGGTGGCTCACAACCATCTGTAATGAGATCTGATGCCCTCTTCTGGTGTGTCTAAAGACAGTGACAGTGTACTCACATACTTAAAATGAATAAATCTTTATAAAAGAAAGAAAGAAAAGAAAATATCTCAGGAAACAAAGTGGAAGATTGTTTGTTATGCAGCACCACTGACAGTTGTAAATAGAAGAGGCGCTCTCTCTCTAAGTCCCCAGGACTGCAAACTAACCACAAAAATGTTTCCCATGTCTAATGCCACACTGCATCCTATACACACGTCTATATTTTTGCATCTTTCATCCATTGTCCTTCTCATGTACCTGACTAACACTGTGTGTACAAGTTAAAACCCTCCAGCAGGAAACAGTCGTGAAAACTGGTCCAAGTTCACTGAACTTGATATTCATCAGCATTTCAGTATGCATTTCAAAGGTGGCAGATGTTTCCCCGGTGCTATTCATAGTTCCCCTCATATTCCCACAGATGGGAAGAATCCTGCAGCAAGTGTGGCTAGCTCCAGCTAAAGCAGTAATATTATAGCCTAAAAGAAATATAATCCATTTAAAGGGAATATATTACAAGTTTCAAAATCTGTCTGTCCATTTTTAAATCATGGCCATGACCTACATAGCATGGGGGTCAATTGGAATAGTCATAGCCTTTCATATACCCCCAAAGCCTTTTACTGTCCCTTTTTGTACAGCCCATCCACGAGCAGCTGGAAGACCTCTAATGCTCCACCCAGCATAAAACATGAAAGTCTACTCCCATCTCAACAAAGAGCCAAGAATCACCCCCAACCCCTTTGGGATAAGCTGAGGGATCCGCCATCACTAATGCCACATCGTCAGAGATTAGCTGGAGAAAGACAGAAGGAGGGACCAAATCTGAGACATGAATCTTAGTCAGTTCTTTTAAAACGGTCACATGTTGCCACGTGGTTCCCATTACAGCCTTGCTGTAGTGATTCTGCCACTGAGGCACCCAGGTGGAGAATGAGATGCAGGCCCTCTGTGCTTGGAGCCTAGAGAATGTTCCCAGCATATCACAATTACAGAAACATCTGTGCCCAACAGCTTTCCGTTGGACGGCTGTGAAAATTTACAGTGTTCGATTGCTTTCAGAATTTCTCACTTCTCAGCTTAAGGCAGGGTGGTCCCAAGACTGCCAGTGAATTGCAACAGGAAGTGAGAGAAAGCAGTCTCCAGAGTTGGGATAAAATGTGGCATAAAGGGTGTAAGGGGTAAAGCCTCCATGCTGTGGGCTCCCACACACAGATCATGTTCTTTCTTCTCTTCCTTTTCAGTCAACATAAGGCTCCTGCATGCCATGTGCACTGACTTTCCAATGCTTAAGAACAAGGCCAACTGTTGGCCTGGAGAGAGTCAATAGCTTAATGAGAGACAACCAGTGACTTGAAATCATTCTAATAATGTATTATTAATGTATATTGTAACAGACATGTATATAGATTCTTTTCATTTTTGAAGTTCTATCTATAAAAATGGTAAGCAAGTTAAAGCCACAAAGTAACCATGTTAGTATCTTGCTAGAAAAAATAAGTTCTCAATATTTGTTAAAAAAAAAAAAAACCTGGGTCCTGGCATCAGCATTCAGATAGATGCTCTCCAGGTGTTACTCATTTTTAAGGTCAGAAGCATTCACCATTCACGTAGCATATAGACTCTGTGTGTGTGTGTGTGTGTGTGTGTGTGTGTGTGTGTGTGTGTGTGTGTGTGTATCCTAGTCAAATTACCCAAAGCCATGTACTTGATTTTTTTTTTCTACAGGAACATCAGGAAAACTAAGCAATGGAGTTAGACTCAATATTACCACACAACAGAGAGTCATGAGCAGTTGAGAATGTGAGTAGACCAGGGATGATGGGGTTCAGATAGAATAGATAGTGAGTGAAGAAAAGAGTGAAGGGAGACATTGACACATAATTTGACAAGAACTCGTGGAGATTCCATATACAGACATTTTTTTAATGCTTTCACCTTGATCATCTTAGATATCTTGCAAATACCTCCAAACAATTAAAGAATAAAGTCTTTTTATGCTTATACATTTTAGGCAATGACTGCACAGTGTGAACACTGACCAATCATGGGAAATATATGTGTATGTGTCTCTGTGTGTATGTGTGTATGTATGTGTATGGGGAGTATTCACCTACTTATGCTATGATATTACTTTTAATTTTTCCCTTTTAAATGTTGAAGCTTTGTGCTTAAATGACATTTTATCTGGAGGCAAAAACGTGTAGCAGAGAAGTATAATGGTTAATTTTGTCAATTTAATACAATCTGAAATCACCATGAATATAAATCCCTGAGTGCATTTGTGAGGGATAAACTATATACTAGATTAATTAAGGTAGAAATCTTCACCCTGAATATGGGTGGCACCATTCAAGGAATGGGGTCCTGAATTGAATAAAAAGGAGACAGTGAGCTGAGTACCAGCAATCTTCCATCAATTTGCTCCTTCACTGTGGGCGCACTGTGAACGCACATATCCTCTTTCTGCCACTATACCTTTCCTATGATGAACTACATCTTCCACAACTGTAGGTGAAAATAAACCCTCCCTTTCTCCAGTTGCATCTGTTAGGTACTTTTTCACAAAGACACGAGTAATTAACACAAGAGGTAAGTCAGCTTCTTTGGCTAAGGACAGCAGTTAGGTACCAACATCTATCTGAGGCCTTGATAGTGTTCAATATAACTCCAAGAAAATTAATACCATGCAGATAAAGAAGGCTAAGAAGGTAACTAAGTGGTAGGGAACTTACCTAGCATGCATATGGAAGCTGATTCAATTTAGAGTAAAATAAATAGAAAGGGAATTTAAAGGCACATACCTATGATCCTCAAGCATTTGGCTCACCGTCTTCAACTAACCCACTCATACCTTATATTTATCCTTCAGTATCCTAATCAACACTGTAGAAACAAATAACTCATTCTTCTGAAAGCTGGGTATACAATTCTGATCTGACTCCTGGTTTTGCTCGGAAGTTTGAGTTCTCAAGAACTGAGGAAAGATGCTTAGTATGTAATATAGGCTTCTCTGAACCAGGATGAAAATTCCCTAAGTTCTGTGAAGTAATGTCAACAGCCTCTATTGTGTCTCTGATGCTAATTTCTAATCATGGTTATTTGTAAGTCTTAAAAGTTGATTCCTGAAAAATGTCAGAACTTTACTGGATGTTTAAGCAACTAACATATTCCAAGCCTTTTGATCCCTCATTGTTCCCTGGTATTCCTTTGTGAGCCAGATAACCTTACTCTGTTTAAAAGGAACGGGGGAGAAGGAAAGGTATTTTAAGAAGAAGAGACATTGCAATCGTACAAACCTTTGGTAAGTCCTATGGTAGTTCCTGACACTAAGGTGAGACTTGGCTTGTGGAAGATTGCCATTTGTTTTTGTTGATGATGGAGATGGTAATTGGTTGGTCAGTTGACTGTTCTTATGGAAGATTGTCATTGTTTTTTGTTGATGATGGAGCTGGTAATTGGTTGGTCAGTTGGCTGTTTGCTTCATTTGGTTTGGAATTGTTTTGTTTTGATTTTATTAGTTTATTATGAGGTAGGAACACAGCAAATAGAAATCAGTTACTTCTGAAAATCCATTGTGATCATGTAGTTGAAGTGGAGAAACAGGAAAGAATGCATTTGAAAAGCTTTGTCTTTTTGTCCTGTAAGGAAACATAGCAGGTAAAGAGATTAAAAAGCTACTCTCATATGTCTTTACTTGCACAATCTTATTCCTAACTAAAATCATAAATATTTTCCCATCCCATAAATATTTGGGTGTATATAAAAGAAGAAAATAGAAATTTCACTTTAATTGTCAGTGAATTTTTAAAATAATTAAGTAAAATAAGAAAATTCTCTTGAAAGCTTTGGTAAGGGTTCTTAGCTGTCATGAATGTTAGCCTGAAAGACAGTGCCTGAAATCACAGAAGTCAATTGTGAAAAGAAAACCAACATAGGAAAACATAGAGCTGTTTCCATCAAAATATCAATCTTTGAATCATATCACATGAGCCTTTAAAAGCGACTTTATCCATTAGTAGCTGGAGGAAGTAAGTAGATAATAGATAAGCAAGTGTTTCCCTAAAGAATCTCAAAACTATACACTTATATAAAGTTGTCCAATGTCAACCAAAAAGGAAAATCCCATATGTTTAAAACAGCATATGATATTTTATACTCAGTACTTTGGGAGAAATTTGAAGCCAAGTATTGATGGAGAAGCACGAACACGGAAGCTCTCACTCTTCTATCAATCAGGAAGAGATGGGTTACAGTGGGCTTCGAAAGCAGTTGGGCATAAAGCTGAGCATGCCTAACTCTCATCATTCCATTTCTAGGTCTGCATGTCTGAGACATCCGCAGTGTGGCCCTAACAGAATGATCAGGCTGCATTCAGAAAGTGCTATGCACTTACCAACAATAGGAACTCCCTCACAGATCCAAGGCTGGGAAGTCCAAGGCCAACACAGTCAGTTCCAGTGAGAGCTCTCTTCAGAGTTGCAGACCAGGAAATGACAAGATAACTCCACAGGGTGCCTTTTATAAAGCCTCCTGACCACCCTCATTCCGCCTTCATAGTGTCTCCACCAGACCTTACCTTCTAATAGTCATTTTATGATGAAAAATTCAAAGCAAGAATTTGAGAATGCACATGTTCATACAAGCTCAGCAAACAGGAATTTATTGTTTCATAAAGGATACCTCACTATTCCCCTTTGTTTTCATATGGTCATCACTAGAACTAGAATTAAAACTTCAACTTCAAAAACAACCAACAGAGACCATTAATCAAAAAGCTCAGTGACTTTATCCAGATCACTCCACTTGAATATCCAAAACCTAGCCTTGAACTCAGAAAACCTACTTTTGATATCAGTTATAATCATTATGTGCTTTGGTGTATCATTTTACAGAACAATATGTATTAAACTTCTTCATCTCACCAAATATTATATCAGCTATAAAAGGAAAATTAAATATGTGATTGTAAATCTCCAAGCACACTGATTGGCTTGTAAAAACACCATCAAAGAGCACTAAGGGGGATGGATATGATTAAGTTGCATTGTATGTATAATGAAGCCTTAAAGAATAAAAAGATGCTAACACTCTGAAGGTGAGAAGGGAAGGGGGATGAAAATGAGGAGGGAGAAATGGAAGCAGGGACTGAAGGAAAGAGTGAAGGAAGAGAGGACAGACAGAGAAAGAGAAAGAGCATCGCCAAATTAGAGCAGCATCCTTTAGGAACTGCACGTGCCCAATTTAGAAAATGCACAAAATAGAAGTGTAAACGAGAAAATCTGTTTTCTCTTCATTGCTGCAGGCCCCAGAGCATCTGGTCTCATTAAAGGTGCAAAAGTCGAATATCCTATTGAACGTTTTCTTTGGTGTAGGAAATTAAGTTAAATTAAAAACATGACCTCTCTCTCAAACTGGCAAAAGCGATCTAGCTCTCTAACCATGATCGTATCCTTCAGCAATACATCAAAACCAGGCCTCACTGTGGGACTCACACAGCTGAGCCACCGGGCTCCTCTGAGACTCCTGTTTATTTGGCTCCATTTGGGCAAAGAGGATCAGGTTCTACATAAAATCCAAAGGAAGAAGGTGATATCCGCCCGGGGAGGAGCGTTTCAGGTCTTCCCGAACATTTCACAGGCCATCCACTCAAAATCAGAGCTGCTAACAGCCAGGAGGGTTGCTGCCCCACTCTTCACTTTGAGACAACATTGTGGCTCAAGGGGATACAGGCAGGATTGTTTCTGGCTGAGCTTGAGCTATGAACTCAGCTGTAATCCTATAAAGCCCAGCACAGAAAGCCATAGGGAACAAAGGAAGGAAGAGTATTTAAGACACAAAGGCTCCACCCTCTCTGTTTTCCCCACCCAAGCCACAAACAGAGCCTATTTTCTGTATCAAGGTCTGCCAGTGCTGAAGATGTCATTAGTCTTGTTTTGCCATCCAATCAATACCCTGAAACTCCTGCCCTGGTGTACTTGTGAAGAACTTTCTTTAACCCAAAACAAAAGCAAAGAGAAACTGAGCTCTCCAAACATCAGTGGAGTTGGCCCATAGGAGCCGGGAGCTCTTGTAGTTTCTGCAACAAAGCGGTGTTGCTTCAGAAGACAAACTCCAAAATAGTATTCAGAAATGGAGGTGAATACTTCTTATAGAAGTGTGCCGATTACAATGCTACTTATGGACTAAAAGCTTAAAACAATTAAATTGCTTAAATTTAGATACTTAAGAAAGTGTGGTTTAGCAAATATCATATCATTTTGTTAGGCACAAATCTCTAGGCCCCAACAAGAGGATTTTTATCCCTGTTACTATTTGTCTTCCTTTTATCTCCTGGCACTTTGATAAAATGCCCTGACAAAAGCACCTTACCTAAAGGAGAAAGACTTGCTAGGCTCACAGTTCCACCTATCAGTCTATCTCTGTGGCAAAGTCAAGGGGGCAGGAACTTAAATCCACAATCAGAAGTAGAAAGAGATTGAACGCTTATATGCCTTTCCTCAGTTACCTTACTTTGAGACTCCTAGAAGCAAGAAGAGCATCAGAGAGACAGAGACACACAGAGACAGAGAGGAAGACAGAGAGAAGGAGGAGGAGGAGGGGAGGGAG
>NC_034596.1:8571309-8577739 GCF_900095145.1 Mus pahari | reverse complement strand
GAGAGGAGAGGAGAGGAGAGGAGAGGAGAGGAGAGAGAAACAACAGAAAGAGATTGTGTGTCCAGGGAATGCTCTTCTCATGTCAATTAACATAATCAAGAGACTACCACACAGACATGCCTACAGGTCAGCCTCATCATGGGAGGCAGGATAGTGGCAGCCAGGGCAGGAAGCTGAGATTTTCAACACCAGCTTCAATGTCAAATATGTGGCAAATAGTAAAGTGAAAGTTGGGCAATCCTCTAAGCTCCCAAAGACGACCCCTAGTGATATAGTTCCTCCAATAAGACTGCTCATGCTAAAGGTTCCATAACATTATCCAAACAGCATCACCAACTGGGTCGCAGCGGCTCAAATACCTGAGACTATGGTGAACATCCCTCATAGGAACTACCATAAACAATTTGATAGATTGTCCTGTCTCGTGCTTGCTTTCTTTCTTTCTTTCTTTCTTTCTTTCTTTCTTTCTTTCTTTCTTTCTTTCTTTCTTTCTTTCTTTTAAAAAAGGGCAGTGTTTTATTTTCCTTTACAATTTAATAGATACTTCTTGATGATTACACATGGGGTAAGGATGCTTGGTGGTTCAGAAAGATGACAGAGATGGTGTTTTCCTGACAGTGTGTAGTCTTCAGCAATGAGTGGAATGACTTGTATGAATGACGTCGCTGTCAAACCAGCAAGACCGCATTTATGCACCGTCGTTTTCAGGATTGTTGGTAACTTGGGCATACTTTCCCAAGAAGCAGAAGACTCTGCAGGGAGCAGTCCCTGCCTATCTGCTGGACAGAGAAAGGCAGCCAGGGGCAAAAGCATTTTCCAAAATGGTTAAGCAGAAATAAAAAGGCTCCTGCCTTTTGGCAGGAGGTCCATCTATCCAAAGTTCATGGCCAAGGAGAAACAGAAGCATTGAAAGTTATTCAAACAGGAAAAAGAAAAAAGAAGGCATGGAAGAAAATGGTTACTAAAGTCTGCTTTGTTGGTGATGGCTTTATAAGAAAACCATCTAAATATGAAAGGTTCATTAGGCCAGTGGGTCTACGTTTCAAAAAAATCCCATGTCACACCCCCTGAGCTGAAAGCCACCTTTTGCCTGCCTATACTCAGTGTGTAAAAGAATCCATCGTCCCCATTACATACAACCCTGGGTGTGATCACCAAAGGTACAGTTACTGAAGTGAATGTAAGCAAGTTGGACCCTGTGACACAAGGTGCCTCATGCTTTCAAATGTTTTAGTCCATAATTGGTTGAGTCCTTCCCTTCTGGGCATATGGTGACGCAGAAGATCATGGTTGAAGTGAAACACTTCACCTCGCCAAAGCCTTGGAGAGAAAAAAAAAAAAAAAAAAAGAAAGGACTAAGGGCAGGAAATAACCCCCAAGCCATTAATGCAGTGATTCACAGATGTCCATAGAACTAAGAATAAGTGACTACTGAGTGCCTAGTTCTAAACAAGACATCAAGATTACCCACTAAAATGCCCAGAGAACATTCTAGACGAGGGAACAGAGCCAGATGGGGAGGAACACTCTGGCTGTTGTATATGGCATAATCATTATAGTCCTAAACACAAGAGCAGTGATGGCCACCTACACAATACTCAGGAAGAAAGAAAATTACATGAAAGTAGAGGGTGAGAAAAAAATAAAGGAAATGGGAGAAAGCTTATAACATCGTGGATGACATAACCCACAGAAAACAGACTCCATGACCTATTTCTTCCAACTGGACCTCACCCGAATTTCAACATCTCTAAATCCTACTATCAGTTATGAATGCACCAGTGCAGTAATTCACTGGTAGGTAGGCATGCTCATGAACCCAGTAATGAGACACCCCAGCCAGAAACTGAGACTTAAACATATGGAACATTTGGTGGTGTACTTCATAGTTTAAACATAACAAAAGAGATTTGCACCTCTAGGAAAGGAACTTTTCACGTCAAGAGTGTGAAAGGCTGAAGCTTGTTGCTCAGTGATGGAATGATTGCCTCCCACTTAAATAAGTTAAACATAATCAATTGCCTGGGTCTAAAATCAAATCAATAATAGTGAAAGGAGGGAAACGAGGAGGCCGGGGAAGAAGAGGGTACATAAAAGGAAAGGAGTAAAATCTGGTAGTTAAAAAACCAAAAAGATGGGCTGGTGAGATGGCTCAGTTGGTAAGAGCACTCGACTGCTCTTCAGAAGGTCCAGAGTTCAAATCCCAGCAACCACATGGTGGCTCACAACCATCCATAACAAGATCTGACGCCCTCTTCTGGAGTGTCTGAAGACAGCTACAGTGTACTTAAATATAATAAATAAATAAATCTTTAAAAAAAAAACCAAAAAGACAAAAATAAACATTTAAATCATAATTTTCAGAGCAGCTCATGACTGAAAATCCCTTAAGAATCTCACAATGGGAAGTCCAAGCTACACTCCCATTTATATTCCGGATTTTTAAATAAATTTTAAGTGTTAGTTCTTTGAGCGTTTCTTACATGGTTTGCTTGTATTGACCCCCTAACTCTTCGCAGATACATACCCTTGCCAATTTTGTGCCCTTTTTAAAAATTTGCTGCCGTAATATTCTTGAACTTATGGTCTTCCACTGGATAATGGTCACCTTACTGGAGGCTACACTCCTATAAAAAACTGCTTCTTTCTCTTCCAGGCGCTTAACAATTGCTAATACCTCCACCGCTAAGGGTGCAACAGTGAGCCCACCTCCCCTAGCTATGCTTCTATTTGGTTTTGCATGGGCTGCATGAGGTTTATGTATGCGGTTACAAACTCTCTGGATTTATAAGTGCTTTCATTCTTGTGGTGTTCAAGAGATAATGTTTCCTTGTAGTCATCCACTATTTCTGGCTCTTAAACCCACTGCATTCTCTCTTCTACAACAATTCCTGGACTTTGGGAGAGAGGGAGAAGTATATATGTTCCCTTTAGGTCTGAACAGTCCACAGTATCTTATTCTTGGCGCCTCTGCCAGGTGTGGGCAGGCCTCTTTGTTTATCACCATTCTCGGCAAATAGAAACTTCTCAGAGGAGGGTTGAGAGATGTACTAATGAGATGTAATTTGTGAGAATTGCAATGCCATTAAGAGTCAGCTTAGTGCTATGTCTGTTTAGCAGCATATTAGTGGTCAGTTTCCCCCTGGTGCCTGACATATTGATAGGCCATTATCAGATCCAAAATACGCCTGATAATGGTATCGGGTGTACATTTCATCTTGCAAAGCGGGTCTTAAGTCTAATCAGAAAGCGAATGATTACTCTCAGGTTGTTTGTGCCACTACTGTACAATAATGTCTTGCCAGGCCAGTCACTATTAAAGCTTGTAATGGTCACAAGAGGTAATTATTGATAATTATTTTCCCCTTCCAGAAGCTTGCATACCACTTATTAGCACCATGAAAGCCAGCGAGGAGGGATGAAGTGTCCAGATCCACACCAGCTTCGTTTCATCATGTTCTATAACTCAAGTATGTGGGGTCTTCAGAAAATAGGGTCTTAGTGCCAAGTTCTAGAGGGTATCCACGAATAATGATTTGTAATGCATAGAGAATTGACGTGACCTCGTTGTCTAAGAGTTCCAAAAGAACTAATTCATTCCAGTATGTGCACTGTTGTTATTACTCTCATGTGTCTAACAGCAGCCCTGTTATTGGCTGTATATATGCTTCTATAGTAATTGGATAGCAAGATTATTGTTCAAAAGGTCTTGTTTTTAATTAATTTCAAAAAAGAAATGTTTTGCGTGTTCCTGGAGATATGGCTCAGTACTTAAGAATACTTATTGCTCTACCAGAAGACCTGTGTCCAGTGCCCAGCACCTAAGGGACAACTTAGAAGTATGTATAATTCCATATCCAAGGTATCTGGCCCTCTGCTGCCTCTGCACCAGGAATACATGGAGTACACATATATTCACTTAAGCAAAACATTCATACACATAAGGTATTTGCAATGTGAGGATAAATACACAGGCCCCTTATAGATCTTAGCTACCTTTTGAGCTTATACTTAATGGAGCTAGCTGGAAGTTGGATGTCCAAGAAAACTATTTAGAGCAATGAGGGAACCACATTTACAATGTGGTTCTATTTAGAATCAATGTCATCATCATTGTCTCCATCACCATCATCAGCATCATCAGCATCAGAATAAAATGTGAACAAACTAAAGCATGCACGCAAACAATAGTAGAGAAAAGTCTATAGTAAGATAGAGTGTGAAATTACATGTGAAGATGTGTATTACAGGCAAGCAAAGGAAGACAGAGTTACTGGGTAGAAGAGAAATAAGTACTAAATTCCAACCAAGGTTAAAGCTGATAGATAAAATGCTGTCATGCTAACAGATTTCAAGCAGACCCTTAATTCTGGAGCTCTTGGCCTTCTCAGTGGATCCATCTGCTCCTCATGGAAACCTACAATTGCTGTTAATGAATTCAACATTCTCTAAATTTTCCATAAAGGGATTTTTATTAAATGAACTGGAACTTGAGTAGCTCAAAAGTTTTTAAAAGAATGAAACATAGGTTGTACAGTGTTACTCTCCCTCCACTCCTCTGTGCTCTGAAGTCCTAATTAGAGCCACTACTATCCCTGAAATATTTTGGCCTTTGCCTTTATAGCACAACATGTAATTCCTATTAGTATAATAAACCAGTAACTTCAGTATTTGTGAAAACTGAATAAAGTTTATAAGCCTATCAAAATACCTCTTGCTTCTTGTAAATGTTTAGGAAACATCCCTGAAATGTTTCTGAGAATTAAATTTTAAGATTTAGCAGGAACCAAAGAGTGACCTCACACTGCACCTTGCTTCCTTGTGAATGAAATAAGTCCCCAACTCTAGAAGGGACAGGGAGGAAAATCCACCAGCACTCAAGAGGAAAGTCAGGAGTTCCAGATTGCAATGATGATAGCAAGCTTCTCACAGCGACACAGGCACCTTGAGATGCCGTGCCTGGTCTCTCAGCTTGAAAGGGAAGTGAGGATACATGACCAGTGTAGTCTCGGACTACCCAGAACCCCTTTAGGAAAGCAGCCCTTTAGTCTTCTCGGGACATCATGTCTGAAATATCAGGTCACATCCTTGACCTGGAGTGAAAG
Source organism: Mus pahari (assembly GCF_900095145.1). Taxonomy (NCBI): domain Eukaryota; kingdom Metazoa; phylum Chordata; class Mammalia; order Rodentia; family Muridae; genus Mus; species Mus pahari. Next base: position 8,572,634 of record NC_034596.1, on the reverse strand, counting down.
TTTGAAATTCTGTCCACATGAAAATACATGATCTTCCCAGGATCTTCCCGATTTTCAAAAGGAATGAGGATTTTTTAAAGCTACAGTGTCTATCAGATGAATATCCATGTCCTAACCTCCCTGACTTATGATCGTCTTGCTAGAGTGCTTTCTGTTGCTATGCTAAACATGATGGCCAAAATCAACCTAGGACAAAAAGGGGATTATTTTTCTTATACTCACAGTTCAACACGGAAGGAAGTCAGGGCAGGAACTGAAAGAGAGATCACCATTGCTACACTGACTGCTCTGCAACTGTTCCACAAACTTTCTTTCCTTTTTTTTAATTTATTGATTTTCTTGTTGTTGTTATTTGGTTTCCAATTTGGTAGATACCAAGGGGCTTCCAAAATCACATAGAAACCAGACTATCAAACTTTGCTTCTTTTTTTTAATTAGATATTTCTTCATTTACATTTCAAATGCTATCCTGAATGTCTCCTATACCCTCCCCTGCCCTGTTCCCCAACCCGCTCACTTCAGCTCCCTGGCCCTGGCATTCTCCTGACTAGAGATAATCATCGAAAGACCAAAGGCCTCTCATCCCACTGATGCCCAACTAGGCCATCCTCTGCTACATATGCAACTAAGCAACACAAGCTCTAGGAGGTACTGGGTAGTTCATATTGTTGTTCCTCCTATAGGATTGCAGACCCCTTTAGCTCCTTGGGTATTTTCTCTAGCTCCTTCATTGGGGGCCCTGTGTTCCATCCAATAGATGACTGTGAGCATCTACTTCTGTTTTTGCCAGGCACTGGCATAGCCTCACAAAAGATAGCTATATCACGGTCCTGTCAGCAAAATCTTGCTGGCATATGCAATAGTGTCTGGGTTTGGTGGTTGTATATGGGATGAATCCCCAGGTGGGGCAATCTCTGGATGGAATTTCCTTCCATCTCAGCTCCGAACTTTGTCTCTAACTCCTTCCATGGGTATTTTGTTCCCCATTAGTTCCACAGGCTTTCTTATACAATCCAGGAACAACTGCCCAGAAGTGGCACCACCCAGATCAGCTAAAGTCTTCTCACATCAATTATCTACAGAGACAATGCCCCACAGGCTATACCACTGGGGGGAAATCAGCTAAGATGCCTTCTTTCTAGTAAGTAATCCAGTTTGTGTCAAGTTGGCAAACATTAACCAGCACAATGGTTAAATAATTTTAAAAAAATGCATATTTGACACAATTAAAACTCTTACCTATTACTATTAGGTCTTTTGGGTTTTTTTTAGTGAAGAAGTATATCTTTAGTATTATTATTATTATTATTATTATTATTATTATT
>NC_034596.1:8561013-8570859 GCF_900095145.1 Mus pahari | reverse complement strand
TCTGGATAGTCCATCCTTTCATCTTAGCTCTAAATTTTGTCTCTGTACCTATATCCTTTCATGGGTATTTTGTTCCTTATTCTAAGGAGGAATGAAGTGTCCACACAGTGGTCATCCTTCTTGGTTTTCTTGTGTTTTGCAAAATGTATCTTGGGTATTCTAAGCTTCTGGGCGAATATCCGCTTAAGTACTACTCAGCTATTAAAAACAATGAATTTATGAAATTCTTGGCCAAATGGATGTATCTGGAGGACATCATCCTTAGTGAGGTACCCAATCACAAAAGATGTCACTAGATATACTATTAGGTTTTAACAGTGATAGCATGTTAAGAAACTCTGCCCAAGTCTTGGGCTGCTTCCAAAGAAGCTGTATGGTGCACACAACTGTTTGCAGATCTAATATCTTCTTACCTAATTTTGAGAGATGGAATCTAAAACCCAGCTGTGCTTAAACAAATGAAATATTTTCAAAGCACTGCATATGGTAACCATGTCACAGTACCAAAATATTAATGGTTTACTGTAATGGGCCCTTTGCTAACGATGAGGGTGATTTTTACCTTAAAAGGGTCATTACTTACTATCCTGTTTCAGCTATGTTTTTCCTTTGAAACGCACTCTGCCTTTGATTTCATGATTACATATAGACAGCTTTCATCAAGTGTGTCTGGGCTATCCCAAACCATAGTTCAGCCTTTATTTGACCTTTCTTATAGAAATACATTTTCCCACAATATAACACCCTTAATTTGTTTCCAATTTTGTTATCTTTTATTTTATTTCTTTTAGGAGAATCTCATCACCATCACAACTTCTAAATAATAGGTTGTCCCGAGCTCATCCCTGGAAACTTTTATTTTATCTATATTGGCAACTTTTATAGACTTGTGGTTTTAATCTGTAGACAAATGCATCTCCAGCTGAATTCTATTTTTATATCCAACTGCTTGCTCAGAGTTTCTGTCTAAATTTTAAACAGGTATGTGAAGTATATCCTGACCATATTAGATTTGAAATATTTGATTCTAAATCTTTCCTTCTTAGTCTTTCCCCATTCATTGATTAGCAATAGTGTTTGTGGAAAACATGCATCACTGCAGATAATATTATTCCCCCTTTCTCTTATTTCACATATCTCATATTTTATCAAATTCAATGGGCTTTACTTTCAAAACATAACTTCTCATCACCTCCATCACTTTTCAACTTAGTGAAATGAAAACCACTTCCAAGAATCACAACATGATATGTTAGTAACTCTGGTTTTATTAATAATAAGGTATAAAAGATTGATGGAAAAAGCAGGAAGCCAACCAGAAACCTACTTCAGCAATCCATACACTTGATGGCAACCCTTCCCTCTGTTCCCCTATATCTTTGAATATAGCTGGCCTGTACACTTGATGGCAACCCTTCCCTCTGTTCCCCTTATATCTATGAACATAACTGGCCTGTACACTTGATGGCAACCCTTCCCTCTGTCCCCCTTGTATCTATGAACATAACTGGCCTGTACACTTGATGGCNCTGGCCTGTACACTTGATGGCAACCCTTCCCTCTGTCCCCCTTGTATCTATGAACATAACTGGCCTGTACACTTGATGGCAACCCTTCCCTCTGTTCCCTTGTATCCATGAACATAACTTTCCTGTACACTTGATGGTAACCCTTCCCTCTGCCCCCCTTGTATCTATGAACATAACTTTCCTGTACACTTGATGGCAACCCTTCCCTCTGTTCCCTTGTATCTATGAACATAACGGGCCTGTAATAAGGATTCTGTAAATACTGAGTTAGAGAATGAGCACAGAACTCACACTTAGAAAGAGCAGGGGAAAATGACAGCTTATCATGTTAGAAAGCAGACTGAATAAGATACTACCACAGTGAAAAATACCCAACAGAGTACCAACACCTATAATATTTACCATATACTTTAAAAATGTCTAATTGGTCGGTTGGATTGCTGAGCATATGAAGAGAGGAACAAGACACACAGATGAATAGATTAATAAATTAGGAGGAAGACATGCTAGTAAAATAGATAGATAGATAGATAGATAGATAGATAGATAGATAGATAGATAGATAGATAGATAGATAGATAAAGAATAAAGAGGGGCCAAGGAACATTCTAGCAGAATCATCACCAAAGTACAAAAAAAGGATGTGACAAAGACACCTTGCACTCAGATTCTCCAAATACATGCACCCATGCACGCACACATGCACATACACACACACACACACACACACACACACACACACACACATGCATGTACTCAGATTTCATGATACTTTTTCCAAACTGTAGCATAATGGATTTGCTTGTTGTGTGACAAACTAAAAGATTAAGTCCTTTACTATATTATTACACATTATGTATTTATGTATATAGTCTATAATATAAATAAATAAATATTTATGTATACATATATATATAACATGTGAGACACATTGAATATATGTATATGATATAGACTATATAGATATACTATATATTACTTAACATTAAACATCACTGTTACTCAACTAATACTAACACCTATTTTAAATGATTGCTTTTCTTCTGGGCTCTCTAACTCTCCGTATTGTATTCTGCAAGATCACTTGACCATCCCTCCTTCATGTAGTGCATTTTACCTTTATTTTTTATTCTTCAATGTATTATCAGTTTGGATAACACAAATACCTGAAAGAGATTGAAAAGTCATTCTTTCTCCCTCATCACTTTGAGTTTTGTTCAAATCCCCTGTTAGCTGCTTCTCTGTCACCCTGCTATATCTCCTTTATCTGTCATCTCTGGCTCAGAATTCCTTGGGATAATGGTTAAAATTCATGAACAGTTTGTGGGGTTAGAAGCCAAAGCCAAGCCCTGCGCAATGATAGTTCAGCACTGTGGACAGCAATGCATGTGTTCATGTGTTCATGTCCCCCTCCCCAAATAGTGTAAGTTACCACTACATCTATATTACATTAGCACATTCGAAAAACATAGCAATAGTAATAACATCTGAGACACATTTAACAATAATTATACTGAGTACCACTCTAATTTATTTGTTCCTGTGTTGGGAAAAGGCAATTCACCTGGCTCTTGAGAAATTATGTAACTTGCCAAACACTGATAACTAATGAGGCTCAAGACAGATACCACATCCCTTTATTTAAATCTATGCACACACACACACACACACACACACACACACACACTCCACAAGCCTGCCTTCAGAGAGTCCTGTGATACAATCAGTTAAGGGAGCCTCTAGCTCACTGTCTTTTTGAGGGAAACATGATAATCATTAGGTATGTACAAGGAAAACCATTACTGTGTGAGGGAGGGAGAGAGAAAGGAGACTCTGAAGACAAGTCTTCTCCCCAGGAAGATGTACAGGTAGCTCCCCATGAGGTCTTCTGGCCACATAAATCTCAGTGATAGGCACATTCCACCTATAAATACTTGAATGTGTTTTTGTTTTCATGTCTCTGATGTCTACATCTTTCCCAAGCACCCCAGTTCCTAATCAGTCCCATATGTCTGTTCTTAGCTATGTATCTGAAAGCCAGCCAGACAAGCAACAAAGTCCTTGGCCACAGCAGCACCTGGCTCTCAAGGATGTGGGCCTCATCTTAAATCTAGCAGAGGCTCTTTGATCTCCTCACTTGGACAAGGTTGTGGCCGGGCCTTTGGACAATATCCTTCCAGACTCCATGTTTCTTCCTCCCAATTCCTTCTCTACACAGGGATTCTGATCCCTTTCCCTTCCATTCCTCATCTCTGACAGATCTAGAAAGTGGAGACTTTAACTGGATCCTAGTCTTACCTGCATGACATATATAAGGTTGTACTCTCTTTTCCCAAAACATGGGACTGCGGCTATCGCTTATAGATTATAAATCAGAGACAAGATACCCCACTTAAGGAGGCAGCTTCAACATCAGCTCAAAATGAAGTTTAAGATCAGCGTGCCTCAATCTCCCAAGTGCTAGGAGGTGTGCACTTTGCATTGGTCAAATTCTTTAACATAGGACGATGCTTGCTATATAAACAGCACCTTTCAGTGGCAACCCAGATAAAGGGAGCTGAGAAATAGAGATTTTTCTCTTTGCCTGATTGCTTACACTCTTGCTGTTAAACTGATCTATTCTGGCACATGGACTGCAGGATCCTCTGTGGAGCTGACACTATGTAAAAATCCCTTAAGCAAGCAAAATCCAATCCACACTTCACAGAGGGGATGCTGTGACACAGGACAGTGGCTTGTGTGGATAGAAAATATTCCCTCCTCCCCCCCTCCCAGGCCAATGAAATCTTGTTTCCAATAAATAAAAAACTGAGTCATCACACACATACATGTTCACCTCCCCCTACTCCATCTCCCCCCCCAAAAAAATTCATCTATTCTGTGGCTACAAATGTGTCAGTCACTCACAGATATTTGTACGAGCATCTTCAGGATTCCAAAGCTGGCTGAAGATCAACAGCTCTCCAGGAAGCTTGCGCATCTTAAGCACAGGATTGGAGCTACTGAGACATCCAGATTGATGGACAGAGAAACTACTGGATTCTCAGCTTCTCTAGTGAGAGACAGCCATTGTTGGGCTACCCAGCCTAATAAATCTCCTTTTAATATGTATTCATTCTGTCAGATATGTCCCTCTAGAGAACACTGACAAATACAGGGTTTATGTTTTGAGTTGTTATATTTATCTATGTTCTTGAGGATCAAACACTCAGTGCTGACCAAGCTACGCAAATGTTTTACCACTGAGCATGACACACGCCCAGTCCAAAAACCAGTTTTTAAAATGAGACTTTTTGTGATGACTTTCTGGAGGAATATGAAGGTAATGAATTGTGAGACAATGCTGTATTGGGAAAAACAGGCAGGGTTGAGGACAATGTAGGCCTGCTTCTGTCTGGCCCCAGTTTTGTAGATTACTATGTAACACTAGCCCAGATAGTTAACTTCTCTTATCTTCAGCTTCTTCATTTACAAAATGAGAATAATTGTATCCAGTTTTAGTGTACTTCTAGTGACTTATAAAAGCTACAGTGTGTAGGGTATCTACATATACTGCAGTGCCTTCTCTACATCAGATGCCCAGTGATCTGTAGTTATCACATCATGCAATTTGCAATTCCTTCGCAAATGGCTCAGCCAAAACTAAGGCAACCTTTATGTAAGTTTAAATTTTTTATTGAAATTAGAATATTTTAAATGGTTACTGGTAATTGTATGGGGAGATTTTAATGACTGGAGACCATACTATACTTCTAAAACATAAAAACTACATAGTCAAAAAGTACCATTACTTCCCCCAGAATGACCTTTTTTACTTACATCCATTTGCCTACAAATTTCATGCTGTCATTGTTTTTGATAGCTGAGTAATATTCAATTGTATTAAATGAATCACATTTTTCTGTATCCATTCTTCAGTTGAGAGACATATAAGTTGTTTCCAGTTTCTGGCTATTATGAATAAAGCTGTTATGAACATATTTGAAAAAGTGTCCTTATGGTATGGTGGAGCATCTTGTTGGGTATATGCCCAGCAGTGGTATAGCTAAGTCTTGAGGTAAAACGATTCCCAATTTTCTGAGAAACTGCCAGATTAATTTCCAAAGTGGATATACAAGTTACACTCCCACCAGCAATGAAGGAGTGTTCTCCTTGCTCCACATCCTCGCCAGCATTTGCTATCACTCGTGTTTTTGATCTTAGCCTTTCTGATTGGAGTAATGTGGAATATCGGTCGTTTTGATTTTCATTTATCTGATGGATAAGGTTGTTGAATGTTTCCTTTAAGTGCTTCTAAGCCTCCTCTGTTTTTGCTCTGTACCCCATTTTTGAATTGGGTTATTTGGCTTCTTGATGTCTAGTTTCTTAAGTTCTTTATAAAGTTCGGATATTAACCCTCTGTCTGATATACAGTTGGTGAAGATCTTTTTCCATTCTGTAGACTGCCATATTGTCCTATTTACAGTATCCTCTGCCCTTACAGGAGATTTTCAGTTTCATGAGGTCCCATTTATTTCTCGTTGATCTTTGTGCCTGAGCTATTGATGTTCTGTTTGGGAAGTTGTCTCCTTTGTTAATGTGTTCAAGGTTGTTCTGCACTTTCTCTTCTATCAGATATATTGTATCCAGTTTGATGCCAAGGTCTTTGATCCACTTGGACTTGAGTTTTGTGCAGAGTGATAGATATGAATCTATTTGCATTCTTCTACAGGCAAACATCGAGTTAGACCAGTAACATTGGTGAGGATGCTTTCTTTTCTCTATTGTACGGTCTTGGCTTTTTTAGTCAAACATAAGATATCCATAGGTGTGTGGGTTTACTTTTGGGTCTTCGGTTTGATTTCATTGATAAACCCATCTTGTTTTTATGCCAATACCATGTGGTTTTTATTACTCTTGCTCTGTAGTGCAGCTTGAAACCAGGGATGGCGATATCCACAGATCTTTTATTTTACAGGACTGTTCTAGCTATCCTGAGGTTTTTTTGTTTTTCCATATGAAGTTGAGTATTGTTCTTTCAAGATCTGTAAAGAATTGTGTTGGAATTTTGTAAGGAATTGCACTGAATCAGTAGGTTGTGTGAAGTATCCCAGACCTAGAAAGACAAACATGGAATGCACTTTCTTATAAGAAGATATTAACCATAAAGTATAGAGTAACCATGCTACAATCGACAGACCCAAAGAAGCTAAGTAACAAGGAGGGCCTAAGGGGGATGCTTGAATGTCATTCTGTATGGGTAAGAGAAGAGACATGGGAGAAGGAGAAATGAAGAGAGGGAAATGGGTGGGGAGGAGTTGAGGAGAAGAACAGAAGAGATAGAATGTGGGGATGATGGAGGGAGAGTACAGGGAGGTAGGAACTGGAAATCTAGGGTGGGTGGGCATCTCTGGGACTAGCTAAAAGCTCAGGACAATGAAACTCCCAGGAATCAATGAGGGTGACTCTAGCAATGAGAGATACGGAACTAGAAATATGCATCTCCAGTAGCTTGAAAAGATTTCCTCCAAGAGAGGGATTGAGACACCAACCCAGCCACAAAACCTTTGACCAACGATTTATCCTTTCCACAAGAAGTGCAGGATAAAGATGGAACAGAAGTTGAGGGAAAGTCTAGACAATGGCTGGCCCAGCTTGAGGCCCATGCTATGAGAGAGACAGCCAATCCCTGACACAATTAATGATATCCTCCTATACTTACAGACAGAGGCCTAGCATAAGTGGCATCTGAGAGAGTTCACACAGCAGCTGATGGAAACAGATGCAGGATGGAAAATGGAAAGGAATGATTGAAGGGCACCACAAGAAATCCTACAGGATTAAGTAGCCTACAGGATTAAGCCTTTTGGGGACCCACAGAGATTGAACTGCTGACCAGAGAACACGCACGAGGTGGACCTGAGCCATCTGCATATATGTAATGGTTGTCCAGCTTTGCCTTCATGTGGGACTCCTAACAGCAGGAGCAGGGACTGTCTCTGACTCTGCTGCCTGCCTTTGGTCCCTTTCCCCTAACCGATCTGCCTTGTCTATCCACAATAGGAGAAGATACAAAGTGCCTGCTGCTATTGCAACTTGATATGACAAGGCCGATTGTTATCCATGAGAGGTCTCCCATTTTTGGAAGAGAAGGGGAAGCCTGGAGGATAGGGAGAGGGCAGGAGAGAGGGGGGGGGACTGGGAGTAGAGGAGGGAGGGCAGGCTGTGATCAGGATGTAAAAAAATTAATTAATCTTTCTTTTAAAATGCCACTACTACTTCAAATTAAATTTTAAAATATCAATTAGATTCAAATAAAATTCCATCAGAAACTTCAATTCTTTCTAAATTCATGAGTATAAGGAAAAATAACCAACAAAACACTGAGAAATAAGAATTACAAAGAGAAGTTTGAAGTGTGGTCTATTTCAATGTGTTTCAAATTCATAATAATCACAAGAAGAAAGTACTGCTACCAGCCTACAGAACACAGGAGAGGAATAGAATAAAGGGTCTACCCAAAAGAGCCAAATAGAAAATTCACATTTGAGTTGTAGGGCAAAAATGAGAATTTAATCACTAGGTTAATGATGAATACTTTGGCGAGAAAATTGACTACACGATACTATAGGATTGTACTGGTGATTCACCTTGTTGCTTTGATAAAATACCTGGCAAGAGCAATCTGAGGGAGGAAGTTTATTTTGGCTCTCAGTTCCAATGATGCAATGAGTCATAGCAGGGAGGATGTGACAGCAAGAGCAAGAGGCACATTTCATCCTCAGTCTGGAAGTAAAAAATCAATGAATGTCCTATCTTTTTTAGTCCAGGACCCTAACCCATAGGATGGTACCATTCCCATTATTGGTACATCTCTCTATTTCAAGTACCTAATCTAGATTATCAATCATAGGCATGGCAAGAGATTTCTTTCCAGGGTAATTCTAGACCCTGTCAATTTTACAATCAAAATTAAGTATCACAATATCAAGGCAATTTCTATGTACATTAATGTCTAGGTATAAATGATGAATCTATTTTCTTGAAACTAAACTTTTTGGAACTAAACCACCAATCAAAGAAAACACATGGTGGAACGTGTGGCTCTAGCTGCATATGTAACAGAGGATGGCCTAGTCAGTCATCAATGAGAGGAGAGTCCCTTGGTCCTGTGAAGGTTCTATGCCCTAGTACAGGGGAATGCCAGGACCAGAAATGGGAGTGGGTGGGTTGGGGAGCAGGGGAAGGGGAGAGGGGATAGGAGAGAGGAGAGAAGGGATTTTCAGAGGGAAAAAAAGGAAAGTAAATAACATTTGAAATGTAAATAAAGAAAATACCTAATAAAAATTAAGATAAAATAAAAAATGATGAATCCATCTTTTAAAAATTTATTTTATTGAATATGTTCTTCATTTACATTTCAAATGCTATACCGAATGTCCCCTATACCCTCCCTTCCACCCTGTTCCCCTGCCCACTAACCCCCCACTTATTGGCCCTGGCGTTACCCTGTATGGGGCATATAAAGTTTACAAGACCAAGGGGCCTCTCTTCCTAATGATGCCTGATTAGGCCGTCTTCTGCTATATATGCAGGTAGAGACACGAGCTCTGGGGGTACTGATTAGTTCATATTGTTGTATCGCCTATAGGGTTGCACACCCCTTCAGTTCCTTGTGTAGTTTCTCTAGCTCCTCCATTGGGGTCTCTGTGTTCTATCCTTTAGATGACTTTGGGCATCCAAGTCTATATTTGCCAGTCACTGGCATAGCCTCACAAGAGACAGCTATGTCAATGACCTTTCAGCAAGTTCTTGCTGGCATATGCAATAGTGTGTGCGTTTGGTAGCTGGTTATGGGATGAAGCCCCGGGTGGGGCAGTCTCTGGATTGACCATCCTTTTGTCTTAGCTCCAAACTTTGTCTCTGCAACTTCTTTCATGGGTATTCTACTCCCTATTTTGGGGAGGAATGAAGTATTCATGTGTTAGTCTTCCTTCTTCTTGATTTTGAGGTGTTTTGGAGATTGTACCTTGGGTATTCTAGGCTTCTGTGCTAATATCCACTTATCAGTGAGGGCACATCTAGTGTCTTATTTTGTGATTAGGTTAACTCAATCAGGATGATATCCTCCAAATACATCCATTTGCCTAAGAATTTCATAAATTCATTGCTTTTAATAGCTGGGTAGTACTCCATTGTGTAAATGTACCACATTTTCTGTATCCATTCCTCTGTTGAGAGACATCTGGGTTCTTTCCAGCTTCTGGCTATTATAAATAAGGCTGCTATGAACATAGTGGAGCATGTGTCCTTATTACCAGTTGGAACATCATCTGGT
>NC_034596.1:8543155-8561002 GCF_900095145.1 Mus pahari | reverse complement strand
GACAGCAGATGCTGGCCAGCATGTGGAGAAAGAGGAACACTCCTCCATTGCTGGTGGGATTGCAAGCTTGTAAAACCACTCTGGAAATGATTCTGGCAGTTCCTCAGAAAATTGGACATAGTACTACCAGAAGATCCAGCAGTACCTCTCCTGGGCATATACCCAGATGATGTTGCAACTTGTAATAAGGACACATGCATATGTTCAGAGCAGCCTTATTTATAATAGCCAGAAGCTGGAAAGAACCCAGATGTCCCTCAACAGAGGAATGGATACAGAAAATATGGTACATTTACACAATTGAGTACTACTCAGCTATTAAAAACAATGAACTGCCAGGCGTGGTGGCGCATGCCTTTAATCCCAGCTCTCGGGAGGCAGAGGCAGCTGGATTTCTGAGTTCGAGGCCAGCCTGGTCTACAAAGTGAGTTCCAGGACAACCAGGGATATACAGAGAAAGCCTGTCTCGAAAAACCAAAATAAATAAATAAATAAATAAATAAATAAATAAATAAATAAATAAATATAAAATAATTAAAATAAATAAATAAATAAATAAAATAAAAACAATGAATTTATGAAATTCTTAGGCAAATGGATATATCTGGAGGATATCATCCCAAGTGAGGTAACCCAATCACGAAAGAACTCACTTGATATTAGTCCAGAAACTTAGAATACCCAAGATACAATTTGCAAAACACAAGAAAATCAAGAACGAAGACCAATTCACAGATACTAAATACCCGTGGAAGGAGTTACAGAGAGAAAGTTTGGTGCTGAGATGAAAGGATGAACCATCCAGAGACTGTCCCACCCAGGGATCCATCCCATAATCAGCCACCAAACGCAGACATATAGCATATGCCAGCAAGATTTTGCTGAAAGGACCCTGATATAGCTGTCTCTTGTGAGGCTATGCCAGTGCCTGCCAAATACAGAAGTGGATGCTCACAGTCACCTATTGGATAGAACACAGGGCCCCCAATGGAGGAGCTAGAGAATGTACCCAAGGAGCTGAAGGGGTCTGCAACCCTATAGGTGGAACAATAATATGAACTAACCAGTACCCCCAGAGCTCATGTCTCTAGCTGCATATGTAGCAGAAGATGGCCTAGTTGGCCATCATTTGGAAGAGAGGCCCCTTGGTATTGCAAACTTTATATGCCCCAGTACAGGTGAATACCAGTGCCAAGAAGTGGGAGTGGGTGGGTAGGGGAGCAGGGTCAGGGGAAGTGTATAGCAGACTTTTGGGATAGCATTTGAAATGTAAATGAAGAAAATATCTAATAAAAATTTTAAAAAGAAAAGAAAAAGAAACCATGTTTGAAAAAAGAAAATGGAAATTGAGTATTGAGTGATGGTGTAACAGAATTTGGGGGGTGACTGGAAAAGTAAGTCACTGGGGATTTCTTTGAAGGGTATCTCTTTCTCTGGACACTTCCAGTCCTGCTTTCTCCTTCCTGTTGCCATGAACTAAAGAAGCTCTTCCTCCATACGATCTTCCCATCATGATCTGCTGCCTCAATACAGGTCCAAAACATGGGGCCAAGTAACCATTTACTAAGCCCTGTGGACCCATGAGCCAAAATAAATCCTGCTTACTTTGTTTTCACAAACGTTGTGGTCAAAATGATTCAAGGTAACATGTTCCTAGTACTGTACAAACATGAAAAATATAGAAAATATACTTACAAAATAGGCAGCAAGGAACCACTCATATAACATTCTAATTGTCATTCAATTATAAAAATCTAAGACGTAATTCATTAAAAATAAAGCATAAATTACCACATTATGTTCATCTATCAAATTAACACTGATTACATACCCATCTGAGAGCACTTCTTATATTACTAATAAAAACACTCAGAATTATACTACTAATAAAACTCAGAATTTAAAATCTCAAAGCTGTCAAAGAAATGATAGTATTGCGATACACAAAAATATAGGATAATTTTCATGGTGTCTTGTCCCTCATATACATGCCGCATGGAATTCTGGGGACTATCTTTGTGGTGACTTTTTACTTTCCTGATGATGTGGTTTCATCTCCCACAGCCTCAGCTGACACTAAGATACAGACTCTTCCCTAGACCTGACCTATCACATGTGCTCTTTAAAGCAGACAGTTCTCTTCCGCAGATTACAGAGGGGGAAGCCAAAAATCCAATACTCGGTGCGCCATTGCTTATGTGAGGACAGAGAGGACACGTTGCAAGAAATAGAGCTTATGTTCAGCTACTGAGAGAAGTACCCTGCAGTGATTTGAATAAGTTTAGCCCCCATGCTTAGCCCATAGGACTGGCACTATTAGGAGGTATGGCCTTGTTGGAGGAAGTGTGTCACTGTGGGCTTTGAGGTCTATTTGCTCAAGCGCTGTCCTGTGTGGAATTCCAGTCCCTTCTTGACTTCCTTTGGATAAAGATGCAAAATTCTTGTCTCCTCCAGCACCAAGTCTGCCTACATGATGCCATGTTTCTCACCATGACAATAATGGGTTGAACATCTGAAACTGTAAGACAGCCCCAATTAGAGGTTTGCCTTTATAAGAGTTGCCTTGGTCATACTGTCCCTTCACAGCAATGAAACCCTAACTAAGACATACCCCTAAAGTGCCACATTCTGTAGCAACTTGTTGTAAATCAATAATACGCTAATGTAAACACAGTCACATAAAAATTCCTGGTGAAAACTCTATATGACCTAGCACAAGGCAAGGCCTGGGCCAAGTAGTGGGAGTGGGTGGGAAGGGGAACAGAGGTGGGGGGAGGGGTATGGGAAACTTTCGGGATAGCATTTGAAATGTAAATAAAGAAAATAATAATAAAAAAAAAAGAAATATAGCCAAAACTATTCATGACATATAGTAAATGTATATATACATTAACTCATATTATTTGAGGTTGTGTTGAATTTCTTCAATTGAAATTGTAACTGTGAATTTTTCTATTTTGATATATATAATCCTCACTTGTATAGTTCAATCATCACACTGACCTCTTAAGAGATATACCACAATACAAAAGGTTTTATAGTAAAAAAAAAAAAATTCCTGGTGATTAAAAATTATATTTTCATTACACTGAAAGAAAAGTGATGAATGTTTAATATATAATATTTTAAAAGAAAACAAAACCAAATATATATATGATCACAATTTTGTTAAATAGGTATGCTACATGAAAGAAAGCATGAAAATACATCAAAGTGGCCTCAGATGTAATATCAGACAAAAAGTTTGGATATTTAAACTCACGTGCTTTTCTGATCCATTTGTTTCCAAAATTAACAACTAGAAACAAGACTGGCCATATTTGTACAACCACCAGGATAAGAATCTAACTTTGAGGGCTGTTAATGTACATCAGTTACTTCATCAATAAGATAGGAAAGAACACTTATCATCTTCAGACTAAAATTTTATAATAAATTCCCTTAAGGAAGAAAAATACATAAACACTAGTCAAACACAATGAGGCCGTTATGCCTCTGACCACTATGGGGCCAGTCCCAGGTGTGACATCAATTCTGAAGCCTATGCCTGCCCAATCTGGCAGGCAAACTGCCCTGTTCCCTGCCACAGCAGATGAACTCTGGAACCACTACAATATTAGCCTTTTGTGTTAATCCTACTAATGCACTCACAATCTCCCTGACAGGTTGCCCATCATATCGATGTGTCGGGGCAAAAGCCTTGAGAGGTGACTGTGATGGGAGGATTACTGAAAGGACGCCTAGGAGGACGGAGCCCTCCCTATTCCAGCTTCACAGATATGCTGCATACCACAGAGGGCACCAGCAGAGGCTTGTCCTTAACACCACCCTCTTGGCATAGAGGTAACAGAGGGAGAAGGCCACCCACCACAAGGGTAGGCCAGGCCACTCTTCCAATCTCACCATGAAAAAGAAAGCAAGTTAAGAGAGAAATCTGCAGGGCTGGTGGCTTAGGGGTTATTTCCTCGTAGCAGAGCCCCCTCTCCTCTGAAAGCCCTAATTTATCTCTAGACAATGAAAAGGCTCTTGACTACTCTGAGAAAATGTTAGAGGTTCTCAACCTTCCTAATTTTTGCAACCTTTTATTACAATTCATGTTATGGTGACGCCCCCAAACATAAAATTATTTTTGTTCCCACCTCATAAGTGTAATTTTGCTACTGTTGTGAATCATAATATAAATACCTGATATGCGGAGAATCTGATGCGTGACTCCTATGGGGGTCACGGCCCTGGAGTTGAGGATTGCTGATTTAGGTACTCCTCCCCAGACTTTCCATTTCTACCCAGTTCCTTGGTGAGTGGCTGACATTCTGTGAAAGCCATGGCTATGGCCCATCTTTGATTAGTAGCTGGATTGCTCTTATTTGTCTTGCCAATTTTCAACAGGAGCATTTGAAATGCTTCATCTTAAATATACAGTAAAATGTATGTAACACATACTGTCTTCATGGTATCGAACTGTATTGGAAAAACCAACATACTATTTAACCCAAAGCAGCTAAGTTTGTCACCTTGGGGGAAAGCATGCACTCTCGAGCTTCCATACACTCATTAAAACAAAAGGAAAAACGCAGTTTGTGGTTGTAAATATCACAGCATATTTTGGATGTGGTGAGAGCTGCATAAGATCTTCCCTCTCTATAACTTCCCATTCTCAGCAGTGTCTCTCACTAAAAGAGGAAAGACTCATTTGAAAGAAAAGAGTTCTAAGTGCCAAGAGGGTGGCCAAGTATTGATTGGTCAGTTCATTGGGTAGTTGATTTTTCAAAGAGAAGAAGAATCTCACAGTGTCTGTGAGATCGCCTTGCCAACAAAACTAAAATAAGACATTTCTGGTCCTGATCAGAGATATGTTTGTGGCCCAGAGAAGCACACGCTTGAAAGGCTATCTGGATACATGTTCAGCTGTGTAGCCATGTTTCTGGCTGTGAGCTTGCTAAGATGGCTCTTGCACTTCAGAGAGCCTGATATCCACCTGGCAGGGTAAAAATAAACACCCACTGTGGGAAACAGTGACATCAACAAGCCAGTAAGAGCCAATGGGATTTTCCCCTGGTTCCCCAATGACTACTTGGACAGCTCTGGAGATAGATACCTTTAGTTTTCCGTCAGAAGTCTATCTAGTAACCAAAGAGATGTCTCCAATATCCATGGCTGGAATCCACATAATACTTGGCTTTGGCTTGTCTCTAATTTCACAATTTGAAGAGTATAAATAGGAGTCAAACTATACATGCATTCCTGGAGAGTCCCTTACCACATCTAAGATCCAGTCTAGAGTCAAAGGGAGGGTCCCTACCCACCCTGGGAATGTAGTTGGGGTGCCTGCAAGCATTTCCATTTCAACACAGCAGAATGGTCAGCTTGGCCTGACAACCAGGAGCCTTTGAAATCTGAAATGAGTTTGACTTCGTCTGTTTCTCTAGAAACAAATATTTACAACTCAAACCTTTATGCTAATTATTTCAAATTTTTTTGTCATTGTTCTTGCTTTGAAAGCAGTTGCTTTGGCTTTACTGTTCTTAGGAGACCAGTGAGAAGAGAAACATGCTTCTGCGTGTTGCCTAAATATGAAATTGATTTACTAATTACAGCTATTTTAATCCATGTCTGTCTGGCACTCAGTCCATGTAAAGGCTTCTTTCCTTCTGCTTGAATCCATATATCCACAGGAGTGTTGTATCTATTCCCAAGAGACTTAAAGAATCAGAGTTGGGAGGAAGGGGCTGGAGACATGGGTCAGCAGTTAGGAGCAAGGATGCTCTTCCAGAGGGCCTGGGTTCAATTCTCAGCACAGTCATGCCAGCTCAAAACTGTCTGTAACTCCAAGTTCTTACACCCTCACACAGACATACAGGCAGGCAAAACATCAATACAAATAAAATAAAAATAAATTATATTTAAAAAATCAGAGTCGGGTGTTTGAGTGATGTTAATTTGCATTTGTTTGTTTGTTTTTTTTCTTTCTTGGTTTGTTTGGGGTTTTTTTCTGTGTGTTTGTTTTATGCATGCATGTCGTTCGACTGGAATAGAAGTCTTTGTGTAGCCTACTGGCTTTGAGTACACTGTGATTTTTCTACCTCTGTCTCCTGAGTTCTAGGATTATAGTCATTCACCACCTCACCAGACTCCAAACTGAAGTGTCTAGGAAAAATAAGTTTGTTTATTACTGTTAACAAAAAATGAACTTAGTCAATCCTAGAAATTAGCTCTGAAATAATTTTATACTTATTTCAAGTCCTGAAGTCGAAATCACCTTCAAAGCTTGGCATGTTCAAGGATAGCTAAATAGAAAGAAGTAGATCTAGATTTAGCAATGTTACCTACATTTATGCTCCAAACTTTACTTTATGGAAAAGGGAAGTACTGGGGTTAGTAGATGTATTTTTTATTCTCATTGACAGGTAGGGACGGCGGCAACTTTGAGACAGGACAGAGTTTGGCTATGATGGTCCCACAATGTTCTGTGGTGACATTTGCCTCAAGTAAAGGATTGCTCCTTCCCAGTTTCTCTCCTTCTGTGCACTTCAGTTCAGCATGAACTGTCTGAGGAATACTCCATGCCATATTAGCATGTGTATGGAGGAGCCAGGCACTTCTTCCACTAGCAGATCTTAACCAGTAAATAATATTGACAGAAGGGAAGCTTTGTTTCACTAACGTTTTCCCTTCCTGAGAAAAGCAATGCTGAGAAATACATATGGCACAATTTTAGGAAAGAATTTATCCCTTTAGGAAATATTTTGATGCTAAAGAAAACTAATCTAATACCCTAGACAACTTTGAAGTGATTCCTAAAAAAGTCCCATTGCCAAAAATTTAATGAGGCTTAAAATTCTATACACAAATTTATGTTTAAAATTATATCTGAGGAAGAGACAATGGACCAGGTCATAAAAGAGCCACTCTCCCTGCCAATGGCTTACATTCTCTTTTTATAAAGAAAATAGTAGACGACACACTTATTGACTTATACCTAAAGAGGTTATGGCTAACCTGAAAATATCGAAGACGAAATGAAGGAACCTGAGGGGTCAAGGACACCAGGAAAACACAGCCCACAGAATCAGCTAAGCAGGGCTCCTAGGGCCTCCCAGTGACTGAAGCAGTCATCACAGAGCCTACATGGGTCTGCCCTGGATCCTTTGCATGTATGTGATGGCTGTTAGCTTAAGTGTGTGTATGTGTGTGTGCCCCCTAACAGTGACATGGGAATGTCTCTGACTCTTTTGTCTGCTCTAAAGACCCCTTTCCTTCTCCTGGGTTGCCTCACCCAGCCCTGATATGATGGTTTATGCCTAGTCTTATCCAGTCTTGTTACTCCATGTGTGGTGGCTATTCCTGGGAGGCCTGCTTATTTCTGAACAGAAGCAGAGAAGTGGACCAGGAACAGGGGGGAGAGAGGAAGATGGGAGGCATAGAGGGAGGGGAAACTATGATTGGGATGTATTGAAAACAAGTTTCTTTTAAAATATTACATCAATTTTTGCTTTTATTCACAAGACTTTAAATACCAATAATTGTGAACCGGTAAACCTTTTACATTATGCGATCATTCCAGAATGCTTTATGTCAACATATTAAAGATTGAGTTCCAGGAATCAGAATTCAGGTCATTGAGCCTGCACGCCAAATGCTTTCACCCTCTGAGCCAACTCCCCAACTGAAGAAAGTACATTTTATATATAGTGGGGAAGAATAATTTAAGCCACAGTGGGTTTCTCATTAGAAACCATGTGACTTTAAAGGACACAGCATTGTTTTCCAAGTGCTGAAATAAAATAACCATCCATCAGCCCAGAATTTTGCACCTGGCGACATTATCCTACAGAGATGACAGAGAGATGAAGGAAAATTAAATCTTATGCCAGCAGGACCTGTCCCAATAAATTAGCTTTAAAGAATCTCAGCTAGAACGGAAATGAAATGAGGAAATTTAGAACACCAGGGACCAATGAACAAGGGAAAAAGAAAAATCATGCCCAACTACAGGGAAGATTTACTGACCTGTGGCTATCTAAATTATACTTCATTGTTAAGGCCAAACATAAAGCATTATTTTACATGGGTGGATCTCAAACAGGCATAGGAAATCATTAAGATAACGATGCCAGAAGCAGGAGGATAAAGAGACTTAAACGGACATAATTTTCATAACCAAAATGATGAAATATTAATATCTTTAAATGATGAAATAATTTAAATTTTGAACATGGTTATAATTATGGTAATTTTGCATGATAGAGTATATAAACACATGCATGCATGCTCTATCAATATCACCTTTCTGATCATGACATTGTATTATAACCCACGATGTAATGTAGTGCAGAATGTGATCCTGTCACTCAGTAGAACCTGTGTAAATACTTGGTTACCCCATGGCAGTGATATTGAGAGGAGCTGTGAATCTCTATGTATGAGGGTTAATGAAAGGTACTTTGGTTGTTCGGGGACATAAATAAAAATGATTATGTTACCATAACATCGATTCCAGCAACTGTCATCCCTCAGAAATGTGAGCAATGGTAAATCTATCCTTGCTTCATAACTAGTCTGTGTCAAACACTTTACTGCAATGATGTAAAAAACTCCAAATTCGGGGAAACTTGAAGGTGAATGAACAGTTATCATGATAGATGATAGAAAATGTATTGATTTTATTTGGGGTAACAATACAGTTGGATAAAACCTTTAATGCTCAATTGTGTTGGTCTGTATTACACTGTCAAAACAAAATGTTGAAAGCTGACTATTTTACAGAGAAAGGAGTTTTATTTGGCCACCATTCTGAACCCAAGGTCATGCAATCCTATTGGTTTTGTTTTGGTTCAGGGATCCATAGGCTGGGTCATTGTGTGACAAAGAAAGCAGAAGCCATCTCAAATACACTGGGGTCTCCATTGCAACTGATGCTGTTCCTCACTCGTTGCCTTCCCAGTCCCTCTTCAGAGACTTTGAAAGGTCATTGACCCTGCATGCCAAATGCTTTCACCTGGGATCAATGTCTCTCGATGAGGCTTTCTGTCTCCAGGCTTCTAATGTAACTGAGGCTGCACCTTCACCAGTGGCCCTCTCCTGGCCTGTCTTCAGGGAGACCCAGATCCTGCCACACAGTGCCAAGCCTCAGCTATTCTCCATGACCTCTTCATGTCTTCAAAACCAGTGCCAGATGGGAGACTTACACACTGTCTGCCAGGTTCTGCTACCAGTGTCATGTGCAGCCTATTCCTCTCCCAGCAGACCACTGCTTCTGTGTGCTGACCCTGAAGAAACGCTTCCGAGAA
The DNA here is from genome assembly GCF_900095145.1 of Mus pahari. Taxonomy (NCBI): domain Eukaryota; kingdom Metazoa; phylum Chordata; class Mammalia; order Rodentia; family Muridae; genus Mus; species Mus pahari. Next base: position 8,551,712 of record NC_034596.1, on the reverse strand, counting down.
GATTTCACCTCAATGATGTTGGGCACTTATTAATCACAGCTGATATTTCAGCCCTACTTGGACAACTAAAACCAGTTGTCCAAGAAAAGCACATTTTTCCCTTCAGTGATGCTGATCTCTTGTTAATCACAGCTGACTCGTCAGCCACAGCTCACCATAAACCACAGACTCTTAATTCAAATATAATCACAGGAACAGCCCTGATAGCATCTCTCAACTTTCTTCTGAAACTTCCCAAGCCACACCTCTATTTTCTGTACTTCTCTTAATAGATTTCACTTCCAAGCTCCCATGGAACATCCCATTAAGCACACAGTGGCTTTTTTCAGACCAAAGTTCCAAACACTTCCATAAATCTTCCCCACTGCAACACCAGTTTATCCCAACAGTACCCATCTTGGTACCAATTTCTGCCCTAGTCTGTTTCTCTGTTGCTATGAAAGCCACCAAGATCAAAAGCAAGCTGGGGAGAAAAGAGTTTAGTGGGCTTACAGGTTAGAGTTCACCATCAAGAAAAGCCAGGGCAGAAAGTGAGACGCAGGAGCTGAAGAAGAAACAATGGAGGTTTGCTGCTCACTGGCTTGCTTCCAGGTTTAGGCTCAGCTACCTTTCCTATACTACCCAGGAATACCTATTCAGGGATGTCACTACTCACTGTGGCTGAACCCTCCCACATCCACTCTCAATTAAAAAAATAAAAATGTTCCACAGACATCCCCTCAGCCCATATGATAGAAGCAATCCCTCAATGGAGGGGGATCCTCCCAGGATGTCTAGGTAACATCCAAGATTAGCTAGCATGGCACATTGGTATGGTTTCACTTTAAATGCTTCAAATTTATTTTATTATCATATGTGGAGGGAGGGCGGGACACATAAGAACGGGAGTCCAGGTGCTTATAGATGTCATCAGCTTTGGATCCCCAAGAGCTGTAGTTATAGGCCCTTGTGAGCCGTCCAGGCTGGGTGCTGAGAATCCAACCCTTCTGTGCAAGCAATGCCCTCTTAACTACCATCTCCCCAGCTCATACGCTCTTATTATTACAGTTGTTCATCTTGTGTGTGTGCATGTGTGTGTTGGAATGTGCCCCAGTGTGTGAGTGGAGGTCAGAGGACAGCTTATGGGAGTTAGTTCTCTCTTCTGCCATGTGCACCCTAGGGATGAAACTCATGGTATCAGGCAAACACCTGTACCGCCGAACCATCTCGGCAGCCTGAGTTTCTACCTTAATGGTTTGAAGGGTAGATTGGCAGATGCGTGTAATAAATCAAGTATAGGAAAATGTTGATTGTAAAGCCTAAGTGGTGGGTAATTGGGTATTCACTATGAAATTCAATTTCTCTGTGTTTAGAAATGCTTAAATTAAATTACAGGGTGAACGATGCTGGAAAAAATATGTCGCTACGGTGCCTCTCCCGGCCCTTCAGTTCCAGCTATCACAGTTAAATGCCTAGTTATGACAATAAAAACTTAAAATTACCCATTTCTACAGGTTAGAAACTTGCATGACCCCTTGGACAGCCACCTTACCACTGCTTCATGGTTTTCCCACAGGAAAGCATGTCATTGTCCCAGCCACCACACCGTAGAGTCCCCATGAGTGCTACTGTCAAAGGGGAGACAAACCTGAGCTACCCTGATGGACAAGCTCCTTTCTGTAACAGTCATCTAAATGACAAAGTGCTTATGGCCCTCTTCTGAGCACCCCTGGACAAGGCCTGGTGAAAAAAGCAGGAGCAAACGTGTTTCAGGGAACATCAATTGGAGCCTTGTCCGACATTAAAGGACTCATTATGGCATTCCACAGGCAAATGACATCATGAATACACTTAAGGCATTGAAAGTGGGCACTCCAGATGCTGAAGTGCATGATTTTAAGAATTCAAGAAAAGGGCATCCAAGTAGCTTTTCTATGGTGACATGGTGGCTTGTGTGTGTGTGTGTGTGTGTGTGTGTGTGTGTGTGTGTGTGTGGTGATGATGTTTAAAGAATAAAGGAATAAAGAAAAATTCAAAAATTATGCACTGAATGAAAGAAAAAGACCTAACTAAGAGTATAAATATTGGTTAAAGGAATGGCTCAGCAGTTAAGGGCACTTGCTGCTCTTGCAGAGGACCTGGGTTCAGTGCCAAGCAACCACATGGCAGCTTATACCTCCTGTAACTCCAGTTCCAGGGGATTAAATGGCTTCTCCTTGCCTACATGAATACTAGTGTGCATTTGATGCACATACATATATGCAGGCAAATATTCTTATATGTCTCTTTAAACCATATGTATCTTATAGATACATTTGGTTCTCTATTCAGGTTAACAGGAGAAACAACCACCCAAGTAAATTTACTTAAGGATCATATTCTCTTGAACTCCTTTACCTCTTTTGTCATTTTAGAAGTAAAGTCTAGCCATCCTTCCCACCCAAGTCCCCAAAATGTCAAATCTATGCCACCATATACCTGCAAACTCCCAGTCAGGGGTGTCTAATCTCAAAGGCTATGGAACCAAAAGTGCCACAGGATGTCTATGAATGTGTCCCAATATAAAAATTCTAAGCTTACTTAAACTATGAGACCTTGTGATTATTTTTGTAATGTAGTTGAATGGTTCTAGAGTATAAATTTTATAAATAGCAATGCCCTTTCGTGATGTAAAGCAAAATAAAATTGTATGTTTCCACAACACATAAATGCAGATTGGAAACACCTACAATGTGTAGCCCAGGTTAATTCTTTACCCAGTGCGGGCCAGAGAAGCAAAAAGGTTAGGCACTCTTCCTTCCAAAGATACCCATTCCAACAAGTGACAGAACGCAACGCATCCATACTATTTCATGAAAGAAAGAAAAAAGCAGACAGCAAAAACTTACGTCAGTTCAATGAAGCCTGTCATTCAAAATGAATTTATTGTACTTTATGTAGTCCCAATGATAGCTGAGCTGCTGAGAGCTCGTACAGTATAAAACACACACACAGGAAAGCATGAACCAGCACACACACACCCCTCTCAGCTCTTCATCCATCCATAGGTCCATCCTCTCTTCTTACCTCTGGGACTGAAACTAGCACTGTCATAGAATGACAGTGAATAGCTAGGACTAGGGTTGATAAGTAAGGAATGAAGACACATGCTGGTATTACCATGTGGTTGGTAGAGTGTCCTAGGAACTCCCTTTTCTCTCTGGCAGGGCGCTCAGTAACTAGCCTGGCCCAGCAGAAACAGCAAGGTTCAAGTTCAATGAGAAATCCTGTCTCAAACACTAAGGAGTATATTACAAGAAGAGCGGCGGGCTGGTGAGATGGTTTAGTGGGTAAGAGCACCCAACTGCTCTTCCGAAGGTCCATAGTTCAAATCCCAGCAACCACATGGTGGCTCATAACCATCCCTAACAAGATCTGACTCCCTCTAACAAGATCTGACTCCCTCTAACAAGATCTGACTCCCTCTAACAAGATCTGACTCCCTCTTCTGGAGTGTCTGAAGACAGCTACAATGTACTTACATATAATAAATAAATAAATCTTCTCTCACCTCCCAATTGGAGGCACAGGGGTACACACAGTGCACATGTGTGCGCGCGTGCAAACACACACACACACACACACACACACACACACACCAAAGGCCACCAATCGAAGCTGTCTTCTCTTACCTCACAGACAAGGTTCTGAAACTTCCTCATTAAAGTGAAAACGGGGCGGAGGGGGCAAGCTCTCCTAGCAGTGATGTAGCTTTAAAGGCAAGCAAGTACAGGGAACTGACAAAGTATTTCTAGCACTACATTTCCTTGGCTCATAAGTGATGGAGTTGATCTGCATCATATTAGGGTACAATGTTTAGTTAAAGAAATAACCTTGCTATTAAATATGTAGAACTTTTATCTTTACATCAACTGAATGGGGGCAATAGAAGAGCATTAACCCTGCTGTTAGAGTAAAACTGAAGCCCAGGCTTGCAGGACTTACCCGATCTTGTGTAGTTTAAGAAAAGTCTCCTGGCCCAGTGTCTCAAAGAGAACAGAGCTTCTAATTCTTCCTCTGCACTGACATGAGGTTTGACCCCAACTAATACTTAGTGTCCCTAGTGAATTTTTCATATGAAATGTGAAAACTGGGACTGGCTGGCTGTAAAGAAAGACTGGCTGAGTAGCTAGTAGACCTAGGCAGGCCTGGCCTTACTTCTAAAAGTCTCCCAGGGTTCTGCTAGAAGAACTCTCTGCCTCAGAAGGGCTGGAACCTCAATGCACTTTCTGATGTACCGCAGCCCTGCCACACCCTCCCCGAGGCTTGGATCTGTAGCACTTCCTTGGCGACAAATTGGACTGAGGACGTCCCAGGGTCTCAAGAGTCTGCAAGCTGAATTATTGGCGAACTAAATCTACACCTCTATTGCGCAGGACTACAGCGGGATACCGATGCAATATCTTGCGCCATCTCTAAAGGTGGAAACCAAAAAAATGCAGCAATTACCCCAACCTCCCTTTGCTCCGCTCATCTGCACAGTCCTGAGTGGCTGGAGAGTTGCTCCTGCGCCTGCTCAAGCAGAGCATGCGCGGTGGGAGGAGTGGGCAGCCAATGTGGGCGGGGTCTGCGTGGGCTGGGTGGGAGCGCAGCAGTAGCTGGCGCTGGAACCCGTGCGGTCTGAAGCTGCTTAAACCACCACCATGGAATCTCAAAGAGAATGCAGCCGCCATGGCTCCTCGCACAGGGCACCTGCCAGAGTCTTGGTTCTGCGGATCCTGTTGGTGAAGTCCGGAACTATCCCTGAAGCCTCCAAGAGCACTATTCTCGGGGCGGGGCTAGGATGAGTGGGCATCACAGCTCCAAGCAGAACTGATCTGTGATTTCATAAAGCTACATTAATGCATTGCAGCCGTAGATGTTATGGTGCCTTTGGGCTCTGGCCAGAGGCCAGTGTGATGTCACTGTACCTAAAAGAAAAGATAATGACTTCACACTCTTGGCTGGTGGAAAGAGAGTATCTTTGAGACAGACAGATTCAAGGGGATGTATAACGGCACAGGTCTAGCATCCTTGAAACTGACAACAACAAGAATCCCTGTATCTTCTGGCCAGTCCTTTCCTCCCCCATGTGAGCCATGAACCCAGTGGTGCTGCAAACCCCGAAGTTCTGGAAACTATAAGGACCTGAACTTCTTCCTCCAAAAAAAGTCCTTGAAAGTTGTTCTGTCTCCCAGTATGCTTCTGATCTTGTCCTAGTTAGGAATGCTAAGCTGCTGCACCAAGTGCCCCCAAGGTTTCAACCCACTGAAGTGATTACCCGAGGCCAAGTAGGTCCTCTATCTCCCACAGGAGACCTTCAACTCTTCCATCTCTCGCACACACAGAGGAGGGGAGGGGGAGAGGGGGAGAGGGGAGGGAGCAGAGAAGGAGGGAGGGAGGGAGAGAGAGAGAGAGAGAGAGAGAGAGAGAGAGAGAGAGAGAGAGAGAGAGAGAGAGAACGGGAACCTAGAAAAGCTTACTTTGGTGGAGAGAGGGGAGGAAGCTGGGGTTTTATAGAAGTGTAGGGGAAAAGTTGAAGCAGACAAAAATCTCTCTGTGTCTCTAATTATATGTGTATATATGTGCATTTGTATGTATACACACACACACACACACACACACACACACACACACAGAGGAGAAACTGACCCCAATCACATAGCTCCGGGCTTGTAGACTGTTGAGCATCATCTGCAATCTCTGCTGCTGCGTAGTCTTGTCATTTTTTTTTTTTTTTTTTTTTTGAGCCAATGCTACTAAGGCCTGGGCTCTGGTTTCAGTAGGCTGGATATTATTGTCTAGACTGGTGCCCCATTCCCTTACACCATGTCAAAAATGTCTGCCCCAGGGAGTCCATTCTTCTGAGGATGGGTGTTTGATATTGAAAGGATCGAGGCCTCTGGACCTGGGGTGGGGCTTGGGATTCACCATGCCAGAAATGAAGTGTGCCAAAAAGGAAAACATCCCAAGCAAACCTCTGGAACATTCCACAGCATTAATGATGTCCCCAGGGCCTGGCTAACTGCAGAGGTTCTGAGTGTCCTGCAACAAAGAGTAAGGGGACAGCTGTGGTAGTCAGCCCCTGGGAGGACAGACTCCCAGAAAGAAGTGAAAATGGCTCTCTTGTGACTCCAGAAAGTGCTCAAAACACACTCTCTCACTCTCTCTCTCTCTCTCTCTCTCTCTCTCTCTCTCTCTCTCTCCCTCCCTCCCTCCCTCCCTNCTCCCTCCCTCCCTCCCTCCCTCCCTCTCTGCTGTGTACACTCCCTCTCTGCTGTGTACACTGCTCATTAGCTCACTATCATCCTCTAAATAAGACTACCCTCCTAACCGTACCATATAAAGGAACCCCCTATGACTGCAACCTGGTCGACCCTGGGTTCCAAACCGTAATTCAAGGAGCCTTCCAGGAGCCCAGAGGCCCTAAGACTCTCAGAGAAGGGCTTCATTCACTTTGGGATCTTGTTTTTGTAGACCCAGGTGGAAGGCATTGGGTGCTTGCCAGTCAAGGGGAGATTCCACAGACCAGCACCCTTGACCTGGCACACCGTTCATTAGCTTGTGGGTATTGAAACCAGTCAAGAAATTTTTTTGTGGGGAGACACCTTATAAGCTGATGAATAATGGACTGGTAGACAGGCGCTGTGGCAAAGTTTCTTGTGACTGTGGAAACACACCTTACAAGTTCCCCAGTCTTGAGGAGCACATACAGGTCTCTCCAGCAGGGGACAACATGGTCTCTAATGTTGTAAATGGAGCCCATCTGCCCTTGGCCAGGCCTAGGTCCCCTTTAAATTGAGTTCCTGGGTCTCATCTCCACCAGGCTTGGTATCCTTTCCCCGGAAGAGGTTGAGGCAAGACAGACCATGAAAGAAGAGAGCCTTTTAACTACTGCACCCTGAACTTGGTTTCTCAGTCCGCAGGACACTGCTTGAAGCTGGATTTTGGGTCATTGATGCAGGGAAGGGCAACCCAGTGGTTCCCACCTACATGTAGCGTCAGGAGCTGAAGCCCTGAAAGCTAAGCTCGATTTGAAAAAGGCCAAGGGCGCCACCCTCTGCGCAGTCTTGCAGTCTAGGCGCTGGAGCTGGGGGAGCCCGGCCCCGCCCCCGAACAAGAGAGCCAGGACAGCGGGATCTCTAATTGTGAGAAAACTATAAAGGGTAGGTTCAGTTTGCCAGAGGTGAACTATTTCTAAGCCCGAGGGGGTGGGGGGTGGACCCCCAAGGCATCCACTTCCATCCCTCTCGAGGTTTTCAAATTGCGAAGAATCTTCGTGGGTTTGGAGCTGTGATCTGGCTAGAGAACAAGCTCCAAGAGAATTGGGAGTAAGGGGTTCCCAAAGAAAATAGACTAGGTGGATGTAGATTGAGGAATTTTGCGAAGACTGATGATTGCATATTGTGAATTTCTGCTGAGGGGCAGGGACAGAGGACAGAATGTATGGCTTAGAGGCCCTGTGAAGGCAGATCACACACCAAAGCAAAAGCAAAAGCAAACAAACAAACAAACAAAACCCAACAACAAAAGAAAGAAGAAAGAAAAAAGGAAGGAAGGAAGGAAGGAAGGAAGGAAGGAAGGAAGGAAGGAAGGAAGGAAGGAAGGAAGGCAAGCTACTAGTGTGGGGGTGGGGTGGAGCTTGAAGAGGTTCTCTGTTCCCTCGCGGACCCTACAGGACGCCTGCTCCCAGAGAAGCTGGAATTTCTCACAACTTAGTGTCACAGCAGCAGACTCTGTCCTTTGCAACTCACAGCTCTCCAGATTTGGGGAGTTAGGAGACTGGACTTCTGACACTGAAAAGTAAGGAATTAGGTACAGAGACCAACCAACACCATGGGGCGCAGGCAGAGCTCTCTGCCACCTCATCCCTGTCACCCTAACAGGACCAGGTGAGAGAAGTTGACAGGTGGAAATTGAACAGAGAAATCTGTTCCTCTATCAATAAAAGAGTTTTTCTCTCGCGACCTGAGAGGGTATATCCATTCTGACGTGCCTGTAAAATAACCGTTTATTTAATAGTTAAAAAAAAAACAAAAACTCCAGTGATAAATGTCCGTTACCGATGGTCAGCATAAAGTGCCAGTCGCAATACAACGTCCGGCTCCTAGCCGGTTGCTGGCTCGCGCGCAGCGTCGGAACAGAGGAGCAGAGGCCCGGCCCCCCTAGCCCCGGGCGCCTGGTTCTCAGCCAGGTTTCCGCGCCCGAAGCTGTAGGTCAGCGGGAGCACCCGGGAGTCTCGCGGAGCCAGAGGCCCCTGGGGCCGGATGGCAGAAGCAGATACAAGGATTACATTTTCGCAGGGTCCCCGCTGTGGGGATAGGGAAAGGAAGGGGGACTGGAAAATGCTAGGGCGCGCAGATCTTTTCTTTCCCCCTCTCCGCAGTCAAGACTTTACAAGCTTATATGGTCAGGGGAGGAAGGGGGAATAAAGAAAACGTATAAAATAACAATAGAAAAGTAATACTTCTGTGAGAGGCGCCGCTGTGGCTCAGCGGAGTTTTCGTTGTGTGTGTGTGTGTGTGTGTGTGTGTGTGTGTGTGTGTGTGTGTGTGTGTGT
>NC_034596.1:8537626-8543125 GCF_900095145.1 Mus pahari | reverse complement strand
TGTGTGTGTGTGTGTGTGTGTGTGTGTGTGTGTGTGTGTGTGTGTGTGTTGGTGTTGGTGTTGGTGTTGGTGTTGTTTTTTTAAATGCAGTTTTCCTTCCGCCATGTGAGTTGAGTACCGCCTTTTGGCCAAGAGTTTTAGCCGCGTCCTAGGGCAGCCGCCCAGGCTGTAGGAGTCACGGCCCGGGCCAAGGCTCAGGAGGGCCACAAGCGCTAGGGACCCAAGGGACTTTGTTGCTGTGGAAGGAAGATCCCGAAAGCCCCTCCCGCTGCCCGCAGAGTTGCCTTCAGCTTGGGTCCCTCTGGTAGAGAAGGCGGCAGCACGCCCCAGGTTCCTGGTGCCCCGCAGGCTCTGTTTATTTAGCATTTGATCTTGGAGGTTTTGAGCTCCTTCACTTGTGAGTGTAGCGTCTTGTGGACAGCGAGAGTCCGGGACTGGCAGAATCCTTTCCCACACTCTTGACACTTGAAAGGCTTCTCTTTGGAGTGAATATATCTAAGGGTAGAGACAGACGACATAATGCAATGTTGTTTATGAATGGCTGTCCGATACCCGCCCCCCTTGCTGTGTAGGTGTTTGTGGGTATAGGCAAAGTAAGCAAGATCAAGCAAAGTGCAGAGGATGTGGGTGGGAGTGGGGAGAGAGGAGGGAGGAGGCGGCGAAGAGACCACCAGCCTTCCTGGGGATAAATCTTAAGCACCTCCTCCTAAAGACTGAGTCAACACTGGAGATCATCAATAGACTAGGCTTCGCACAGTTTCTAGATCTGCACTGCCCAAGAAATTCTTAAAAACTAAAAACCGCATGAAATTAACTAAAACGAAAACGTTTCTGAGTTCCTATTTCAAGTGCCGGTTCCTAAATCTCTCCGTCTTTGCAGGAACTCCTATTGGACAGTTTCCGGGGAACTGAGAACAGGGCAAGGAGACCTGACCTTGTGGAGACCGGATCTTCGGTCCTATCCATCACTGTATTTCTCTCACCCGCGTTTTAAAACCTTTCCTGGAGCGGGGGCAGGGGGAGGGAAGTTCTTTTACGGTTTTAGAGACTCCCCAGAGGTATGGGAATGCTTACAGCCACTAGAGACTCTTGGGAACCTTAAAGGGGAGGGGGAAGCATCAAGCCAAAGCAGCAGAAACAGATCTCTCTGGGGCCACCCGCGGCGTTGCAGTGTCGCACCTGTGGTCCCGTAGGTGGTCTTGCCTCCGGAAAGCTTTGTGGCAGATGTCACAGGTGTAAGGCCGCTCATCAGTGTGCGTCCGCTCGTGGATAAGTAGGTTATAGGACTTAGTGAAGTGGCGGCCACAGAACTTGCAGACGAATTCCTTCTTGGTCTTGGAAGGCAGGCGTCCCCTTGTTGGCTTCTTTTCTGGGGATAGCTTGGTCACGTCCAGGAGGGCGCCCAGCCCACCAGCAGGGGAGCCAGGGCCCTCCCCTCGGCCAAGCTTGGTGGGATCCTCTTGTGTGGCAGCCAAGGCCAGGTTAGCGAAATCAAAGCGCGGCTTGGTCTTAAGCGCTGAGCCGCTGCCTCCCGCGGTGATCTCTGGCTTAGGGTGAATGACGTGGGGAAACCAGGGGAAGGCTGGCAGCTGGAAACGAGCGTCCATCAGGCTGGACACCGCACCTGGCACTTTAGAAAAAGAGGATCGAGGCAAGTGCATGGCTGGGTAGCCCAGCGTCCATTGGTGCAGATGCACCGCATGAAGAGCGCTGAAACCATACAGGTTGGGCAGGTGGTCCGAGGGCACTGCGGGCAGGCCATTCACTGCTTGGAGGAAAGAGTAATTGGTAAGCTGCAGGGACGGGTGAATGGGCACCGGTGCTGGCAAGGTTTTGCTGCCCATTTCTGTCGCTGGGAACCGCAATGATTTCAAGTATCTGCAAAGACAGGAAGAGAATGGGGAGAGAGCCAAAGAGATGTTCAGAGAAGGTCACCTTCCTCCAGAATTCCAGTCCAGTTCTACCCTCTCCCTCCCTTAGGACAGGCAGGAGATAAGACTCAAAGACTCCACCCATGAACCTACTGCCCCCTCGAGATAGAGAATATAAGATGTAGGAGAGCTATCTGACCAGAACTCTCCATGATGGTCAGACTCCATCCAAATAGTGTCTGGCAGAGACATACATGTTGACAGAGCAATCAGTGGGAAACTAAGTCCTTAAAGACAGATACAACCAACTTAAGACAAAAGCCTGCTGTCAGCTGTGAACGATGCAAACATGCATGCATGCAGACACCGGATATCCACATTCAGACGAACCTGGAGCCACACAGAATTACACTGTCCTACAACAATAGCAGAACCTGAGGAAGCACAATTACAGTTTAGATTATCTTGTTCTGAAGCAGAACCTCAACAAGAAGGTCCAGAGACAAAGAACAGTCAGTGTTTTATGGCACAATCCAGTACGAAATGCAGGAGGCTTCAAAAATGTATACCACCGCCCAGTCCCTGCATGTTAAGCCAACGAAACCAGAAATTCCTATTTCATCGGGTAACTGGTTTGGTTTCCAGAAGCCAAAAGAATCAGGTCATCATCTTTAAAACTGTCACTTGGACCTAAGTTTGCAAAGTACCTTAAGACTGATTGGTGAATCCTGTGGAGTTTGACCTGTTGGTAGCGGTTTGCTGACTGACTCCCTAGCCCTTGGTGGTTTGGTCACCCTCCTTTCAAGGAAGGTATTGACATCTGTGCTCACTTCATTTGTTCTGTCACACAATCACAGTTCCATATGAGGGGATTCATGTGCTCACAGCAAGAAGGAGCAGGCTGTTCAGGCTTCTCTGTAGGATGAGAACTTTGGGCAAGGTCAGTCTTTAGCACCAATACCAGGCCTCCACTGCTCCACTCTGTTTACTCTCTAACTAGAAGACCAGGATTCTTGAATAAGATTAAAGAGCTGTCATGCCAAAGTAACCAGGGCCACCAGAGCTGGCATCTTCTGGCTACTTTGGTCAAGTTCCTCAGGATGCATGGGAAAGTGGGGGGCTCCTCTGTCCCTCCATACATTTCTAATTTGGGTCTATAGAGTGGAAGAGGGGAAAAGGTAGGAAAGCCAAAAACACTAGGGACCCCCTAGGAAACCTCTAAGCTTGGGGTTCACTGGCAATGCTGGGGTTATTATCAGAGGGATCTTTGTAAGGTCCTTCCTCTTTCCCAGGGGCAGAATCTGGCTTCTGATTTCTTTTAGCCAGTACCTCTCTTCTTCACGTCTCTGTCTACAGTGTCCCCTGGTACAAGCTACTTTTCTGACTCTGTCTTCACAGCTCAGCCCCAGCTGTCTTCTTCACTAAAGAGAGATTGGAGTCAGTTTCTTTTCTCTGCCTGGGGCTTTAAGATGTCTGGCTGGCCCAGAGATGCACAAGGAAAGTTTGGAGGGGAGAAACTGAGGACAATACTGAGGGAAAACCTCTCTAGCATCCAGTAGGAAGGTGGCTGGTGATACAGTTGATCCAAAGGGGTGACTAGCTGCGCAAACACAAGAGCAGGCTGGCTGAAATGTGCCTGCAATTAATTTGGCCTCCCAGATAAGGAGCACAAAAATCTGTTGAGATCCAACCTGCCTAACTAGCAGGAGAGCAATCTTACACCAGCCTTCTCTACTACTCAGTTCACAAAACCTGAACCCGACAAACGAGGGTCATCTCAGATTTCTGGGACAGGGGAAAGCAAAGTGCAGTTGGGCTTGGGCTGAAGAGGAAGCTGGGGACCCCTTTGGACTGGGGAGGGAGAAAAGAAGGCCTCCAACTTCAAAGCTATGCAAGACATAGGCTAGCCACCCCCATTTCTCTCTCTTCCAGGCACTGGAAATTAGATCCTCATCTTAAGCTCCATTGGAGCCTGCCTGGGCAATGGGGAGGCCACACTAGCCACTCTTCTACTAGGCCTATGGGATGTCAACCAGTGATGGTGGCAGCAGGACTCTGGCTGAACTGCTAGGCTGGGTATAATCCACAAACGTCTCCTGACTCTTGTTTGCCTCCTCCCCCGCAACCCCCAAGCCAAAAAGTATGGAGAGGCCTTGGGACCCTGGAGGGGAGGTACTTGCAACCTCTCTGCCTGATCTTATTTCCTCCAACACGCCATTTCTTTTTCTCAGTGGACCAATCCGTTTATTTTCTGTAGCTTTCTCAGGCGTGGGATTCCAAGGCCATGCCACCGACCTTCCCCGCAGACGAATTTCGTTGGAAACGTGGATCTTTACATCAGTACTAAAAATGAACCTCATGCAAAAATCTGGTTTCAAACGACCAGCTAAAATGAAAACACAATGCAGATAAGCCTCTTCAGCCTGAGGAGAAGAGAGGATTATGAGGCCTCTCCAGCTGCAGTGTCCCCCCCACCCCCCAGCCTTTTCACCGTTTACTCTGGTAGGGACTACCTCTTCTAAGGTCCAATATCTACTCCACGTGGAACTCGGGGGCCTGGAGACTTGGTAAGCACTAGTAAACGTCCCGACTTGCAGCAGTGAACTCAATTCGTGCTTCAGAGCAGGGGTCCAAGTACGACACAATCATTCCTGTCCCTCTTGCAGTAGAATGCCAGCCCTGCATCTGCCGCCCTCCCTATGGAGGGCATTAATGAAGTGTGCAGCCTATTAAAGTGGTTTATTCGGGGCTAATTGAGCGTGAGTGAGTTAACTGCTTGCATTAATGGGGACAGAGCGAACCCCACGAGCTTTCGTCTGAAGGAGCTCAGCAGCATCCCCACCCCATCCCAATATCATCTCCTTGACATCGAATCCCCATTCGAATGGTGACAGTTCCGAATCCAGGTCCAGAGGACTGACCAACACTAGATACTTTAATTGCACTTTTTTCCAACAAACGAGATCGAAGGAACCCTCTTTCCTTCGCCATTCTGCTATACTGGAATGCCCGCTGTGTCCCCAGGAGCCGGCTTCCCAATCTTAATGAAACCTCAATTACTTTCGAGAGAGCCTGTGATAGACCATCTACCTACCAGTCCTCTTTGGTTCCCCTTCCCTCCCAGCGAGCCCACTCTTTCCCTGGGAGGCTGTGAAACTAGGAAAATAGCTTTACACGTGGTTCTCTTTCAAAGAGCCAACTTGCAAGTCCCATCCCGAATGAAATTCATCGAATTATTGCGACAAAGAAACCTTCGCTGCTAAACTCCCCGCTCCGGAGCCCACCCGGCTTGTGCAGCAGGGGCTGTTGAGGGAGGACACGGGAGAATTTTTTTGTTTGTTTGTTTTTATCAAGGATACTGCTGGTGTAAGGTTAGATTCCTTCAGCAAGCAGCCGCCCTCATCTCTCTCATTTTGACTTCCCATCTTTCCCCTTAAACCTGCCTTAGGCGACTACCAAAGGAGCAAAAAAGAATCCCCACGCTAGAGGTATCTGCAGCCTCCTGATTGTTCTGCTTCTGGGATGTCCGGTTCTCCAGTTAGAAAATAATGTTCGTTTGTGTCCCCCTCCCCCAGCATAGCTCTCCCTACACCAGAGACAATCGAAGGTTACTATTCGCAGGCCTGAG
>NC_034596.1:8515126-8532626 GCF_900095145.1 Mus pahari | reverse complement strand
GTAGAGCTTTAAAAAATGAGTGGTAAGAATCATTTTTGACACACAACCACCTGAGCTCTGGTGGAACTGAAATGTTCTTTCCTCCAAGGTGGGAAGTAAGCGGATCGGAAAAGACCCAGTGCCTAATAAAGCGAGAGAAGATGGAGAAAAGTTTTTGCAGTGGAGTTGTGTGCAGTTGGGATGGAACCCTGGATTAGAATCACCTACCACACCCAGAGCGCTGCGTGCTGGACCAGCAAGGGGCATCGAAGGAAGGAGTGCTCGAGGTAATTAAACATTTCCAGACACTGGAGGGCTGTTACCTGCACAGCGATTTCCGGCTGGGGGGCTCTGAAAACGTCTGGCTGCGAAGTTTTTAACCAAGTTCCCCGAACCAATCATGAAGAAAACGCGCCCCCTGCTGGCGAGGAAGCGACATCTCTCAGTGTCCTTTCCTAGAAGAGCCAAGAACTCAGCTATCCCTTTTTTAATTTTACCCGAGTGGTTTTCAAATGTTTTCTTTTTTCTCAACTAAGTTACGGCATTTCCCATTACTCTTTTAAAATCGCGTGCACTCCTACTCTTCTAGAAGAAGGGAGAATTCTTCCCCACCCCCTTCGAAAGTTTGTGCTTCCTTGCATCAAATCAGGCATTTCTGATTTTATTTATTTTAATAATCTGAAGTCTTCAGCATTTTCTGCCTCCAGTGCCCTTTCATCTTGAGAACCACTATGAACAGAGATCTGCGGAAAAATCTGTGGTTCTCAAGGCTGGACTGGGGTGTGTGTCTTCTGTCCAGCCACCCTGAGTTGAGGTTACCTCTCTCTCACTCTCTCATCATGGTTCAGGACTCCCTGGAGCACATTACCATCACAGATCTGTTTCAGATTCCCTGACGAAGCATAGGAATGGGAAGAGAATCTGTTTCTGTGGACCATTTCCCCTAAATTCTTGAGGCCACTTGTGCTTTATTCTCTCCTGTTCGCATCCCTTTCCATTGTTGAGTTCTCCAAGAGTGTTTTTTCATTGGACCCTCTTTTTTTCTTGTTATCCGCGCACAGGTTCTCTGACAGAGATCTGGACACAGAAACCCTGAGATTCTCCTTGAAAACAAGTCTTAGACAGTCCCAAAGCTACAAAAGAAATGCCAGGACTAAGAGATCATGGTACTTTATTCCTTGGAACAAATTATTGAGAAAGTCAGTCACACACACACACACACACACACACACACACACACACGACCACCACCACCAACAGCAACAACAACAGCAACACTACAGGGATGGACAAGTCCTCACAAGGAAAAGATCAGTGCTCTGCCCTGCTCCAGATCAAGGAGATCCCATCCTTCCTGGTACCTATCCTTACCTTTGCCCCACTAAGGAGTAGAGTGTAGCCATGTCTTCCTCATCTTCAACTTTCAGGAAAGGGTGCCAAGGGATTTGACCTCAGCTAGATGGTTCAGGACACTATCATATGTGCAGCTCTTGCCTCTGTCACCCAAAGCCTCAAAGTGCTTAATCTTGATACTTCAACAGTATTACCTATCCAGTGGAAGGGGGTCACATGACTGGGTCTCCTTTGTGTTTATGTCAGGGAGACTTCTGTAGGCCATGCTGCCATATTCAGGAGGTGCCAGGCCACCAGAGTGGTGACCCAGGTCAAAGAGAAGCTGCTGCCCTCTGAAACCTGGAAACCATCCTCTCTGGTGCAGTGTTTTATGTGTGGTGTTCCTCCACCAAGAGACTTGAGCTTGAATACCAACTTTTGGTAGATGTGGGCATCAGGTTAGAACTGAGAACACTGACTAAGGAGCGAACCCAGCGAGAACAAGCTGAGAGGGGAGCATTCTGCTAGGAAAAGAAATGAGCTTTCCGATTTCTATGACGTCAGAAGAAGGGACATCTATATGTGTCGTCTCACAGCTCAGTGGACCATCTGCAACCAAACCAGAAAACCCAGTTCATTATGTTAACCATCCACAAAGACCAAGCATCCCTTCTCCATGGTCTAAATTGGTACCAGAGTACCAGCTCCAAACACAGCCACATTTCCTCTGATGACTCCGGGAAAATCCATTTGCTTATAGCAAACCCAGTTTCCTACAGAGAATCTTCTCACTAGAGAACAAAGCACTGTTCAAACACTTTGAGCAAATAAAAATATAAGAAAGACAATATGTTATTGTGTGTGTGTGTGTGTTTTTTTTTTTTATCCAAAATGATGTGCTGTGCTCTTTTGGGTGTATTTAAGTGTTTGTTTGCACTTGATAGATTAGCAATAAGGAAATGGAAAAAAAAACCTTAAAACTAATTATTGTAACTGTTATATTATAGATAAAAGAGTTACAGGATTAATTTCATTTTCTAGATAGTCAGACTGTACCACATGTCCTAGGGGATTTACACAAAGGGAAAGAGCCATGCCTTGTAGTGCGAAGTGTTCATCTTAAGTTTCTGGTAGTCAGGAAGAGTTGTAAACGACCATGAGACTCACAGGGATGGCAGAAGAGCTCACACTGCACTGTTGGCAAAGACTCACGGTTTGTGTCCGCAGCACAGGCTATGCCAGTCTTCAGTAGCTTGGCACCAAAGGCATGAGCTAAGGATAAGCAGTGACCGGATAATGCCTGGCCGTTGAGCAGTTCAGTGAAGTAGTTCTTACTGGGAGAGTTCTGAGAGTTTGTTAAAGACTTACAAGGATGCATCTCAAAAATCTCATGTGGCTAACTCACTTTGTCAGAATGCAATCCCCAGGTCACATCTTCAGCACTTCGGACTTAAGCAGCGGCCAGAAGTGCCCCCCTCCCCCGGAGTCTGCACACAAGCACGGCTCTGCCCACTAGCAAGCACTGATGTTCCTGGAACGAGTCCTCCATAGTCCTGCAGGCACAGGGCTCTTCCCAAAGAACGTCCTGAGGAGTGAAAAGTTAACTCGATTCAAAAGCATGGCTGTCTCTTTGGCAACATCTTACACCTCTTGCCAACCGTCTTGTCTCCATAAAAGAAAAAGGTTGAACATGGATTTCTTCAAAAGCTATCTAAGTTCCTCACCTCGAAAACTCCACTGCCTACTTGTGGAAGAGTGTTGTTTAGAGGCAGGACGCCCAGGTTTGTTTCTAGCCACATCATAAGAAGGCTCTCTGGTGACCAACACGTAGGGTTTATCTGGATGTATAATTCTCTTAGGTCTTAGAGAAATACATATCTCTGTTCAAAACAGAATAGTCATTTTCCTAGGAGTAAGATCTCCCTTAGAATTTCAGAGAATCGGGAGACTAGCAGTAAACATAGCTGAGACACAAGACATGTGTTTTCAGAGCAGGAAGTGTGCCCAGTTTGCAAGAGAAATTCCGACCTCTAAAATCATCCAAAATGTATTTGCCCCTCCCACCTCCCTTTCATTGTAGCTTGCTGTGTACCCCCAGAAGCTGCATGGAGGAATTTCAGCCAGCTGAATGAGGGAGGAGCTATAGGTATGTCCATTCGTGCTGCACAATTTAGACTTTTTTCCTAAGTAGAGACTTCTCCACACAGAGACAGTCTAGACAGCCAAATGGAAATACTAGGCTAGCTAACTGCTCTTGTGTTAACATGGGTCAGGAGAGTAGGCACTAAACAAAAGGTTGATTTCCTTTTAAAAATCTGTTTGCTTGTTTTTTTTTTTTCATTTCTTTTGACAGTACTTTCCAGTTTTGTTTTAATAAAATCCCAGTTTCCATGTCTATAATTCTACAAGTAGTATAAATTGTTCTATGCCTTGAGTTTTAGTCAACTGTTGTGTACATAGATAACAACAGCAGCAGCAGCAGCAACAACAACACCACCAACACACACACACACACACACACACACACACACACACACACCACAGTGGTTATGGAACTGTTTATAAAGATGGCTTTGGTAAAGCTATCCAGGAACCCCAGTAAAACAGAAAATGTCTGTGAGCCCAGTCGCTAATACCAGCTGAGTGACTTTGGTCATGAAGCTTGGAGCCAAGGTCCCTTGAGGAAACAGGTTTCTTCTGTGTGCTGCTTGCAGCAGGAGGTCACCCTTCTGTGACCCCCTTCTTACTGACAAACAAGTGAGAATCAGGGTCCCTGCTATGGCTGAGGCGGTAGCTGGGTCCAGACCACATAGCTGGCTTCTAGAAGTGGAGTGAAGCCGCAGAGGGCAGAAACTAGACCTATAACTATCACGGACTCTTCTCTGTGGAGCTGGGCAGGTGCTCCAGTCCTACATGAGCTTGGTGAATTCTCTTAAGCAAATTAAGCAACCCAGCATGGTGGTTCTTCTTCCTTTGGATCTGAGATGAGATAGTATACAGCTTTTCCTGAAGTTGCATAGCTAGGAAAATCTGTAGTTAAGACTCAAACCAGGTATGTTTGATACCAAAGCCAAGTTCCTAATGGCAACATCCTAGACTCATAGTGGTCTGTTAGGAACTTCAGCATTATCTGGCGAATGATAGGAATGCATAAGCATGGGCTCTTTCTCAGACCTACTTTTCCAGAACCTGAATGTTAATACAACCATTGTAGCCATAGGTAGGCGCACAGACATTTACAGTACACATCATTCCAATTCCTTGGCCCAGGCGTTAGTCCTGCTTTACTGTCCATTTCTAGAATATAATAAGAAGGAGAAATCAAGCAAAATACTAACACTTAGAAAAAAACCACAAAGGTTCTTGGAGAAGCATGTATCCTAAAGCTGCTCACACTTCTACTTTGTCCTACAGTAAGTCAATGCCCCTTGACCATCAACCTGACTGGCTCTCTCCCAAGGGGCCTCCCCCATCCTTGGTACCTGGAATTCAGGCCACCTGAGCAGAGTCTCTGAGGAAGACCAGAAACTTCTATGTGAGAAATGGTAGGCTTCTAAACGTGTATTCCTGAAAGTAGGAGCCAGAGATGAGCCAGAGCCCAATGGGAATTATGTAGCAATGGGACCTGCCCCACCCTCCCTCCTCCCACATCCTAGCATACTGGCTCATAGATTCTTGGTGGAGGCACTCACTTAACACAGTTACATGTAAGACATGGATGTCTGTGCATTGTTAAGGCTATCATTCTAATCTTGGCACAGTATCATTTTTTAAATTTAAGAGGCATTGCTAATTAGCAGTGTTACTATTATGCAAGGGATTGATGCCTTGGAAATCACGATGTTTGTAAATGTGCTGTCTCTTGGATCCTCCAGCTCTCTGTCAAACTCAAAGTGTTTATTATATCATTGCCAGTTGATGCTCTACCAACAAAAAGGAAGTCAGTTACAGTGAGTGCATTCCATCTCCTTCACCTCGTATTTTTACAATCAAATGTAGAAGGTGCCTAAACTGGGGCAAAGAACTGAGAGTCAAGCTATGGAAAGCATCTGAGGGTGTTGTGGTCTGGGTAGGGTCCAGAAGGCATCGTCTCTCTTTCCCTGGGTGTATCTTCTCCTCTGAGAGCCTGGTGTATTCAGCTGGTTCTCTCTAACCATCCTTCTTATTTGGAGTTTGAGGGAGGTGGGGATGGCAGCCATCAACACATCAGGGGATTGCGCATTTTAAGAGGAGTATCTGGAAAGAATCATGTTTAAGCAGAGAAATGGTAGAATTCCCACTATTAAAACTCTGTATATAAAATGTTGGGGGGAGACTTACACTTATCATCTTTGACATTCCCATTTCAAAGTTGAGAATTTTGATGCCCCAAATATGACTCATCCAGCAACAAAGCTGCAACTGGAGACCAGCTTTCCCTGCAACGGGTGAGTGGTGAATTCACTACACACTCCCCAGTTTTGTGATTTAAATCTTGAAGGGGGGACTGGATCACCAATGGCCTCTGTTTTCTCTGTTTGAATAGGACAAGGACACATTCTGCAATGATGCTTCTGGTGAGGAGCTCCTTGTAGGCACACAAGGATGCGCAGATGCAAGTGTGCCTGCGCCTGGGGGTTAGACGATTGCTGTTCATTGTAGCAGCTTTATGAAAACATTAAATGTCATTACTTATTTCTTCATGTCCAAAATGTATACTTCAACATTTTTCTTCTGTAGACAAGTGTCGCTTTTACTGCAGTCTTCAGGCCAGATGTTCTTGGTATAAGTGGTAACAGCTGCCATGCTGGCAAGAGTGTGGCTTCAGCCAAGTCACTTACCAAAAGGGCCCCAGAGCCGTCTGTTCAAGAACACTGACATGGCAGAAGAAACCCATACCTGGCCCTCCCAAGCTTCTTGGGAAACGTTGTGAAGTCTGGTACAGAGGGTTTGGGGAGGGCATGCTGCCAAACCCAGGCCTGTGTTTCCTTCTTCCTTGGTGATGAGCTGGGGATGCAGGGCAGGGAGAGCCAACTCCTTCCCTTCAGGCTCTGTTCAAAGCATTTGTAGTGCCGTCACCCATTACCCACATCCTCGTTTGTCTGGAGACCAAGTCGCTGCCCTTGCATTCTGTCACACTCAACGCAGCCTCCTATGATCTCAAGTTGACATTGTATTGTTTTTGAATTTTACTCAACTCGAAGCCGCCTGGTAGCATTTATCTTCTCAGCTCCCTTGGGCCTTGAAGAATTCCTCAGTAAGGTCCTATCTCAGCGTCAGCATTTCCAGAAAATACAAGTACATTTTGCTTCCATCGCCAGATAAACCCAGAGACTTGATTTAGCCAAAAAGTAATTTTTGCCTTTACACACTTTTTTTTTTTTTTTTTGGAATGGCCCGTTATCCAAAAATTGTCACCTTGTCAAGAAAGGTTGACTTTATGAGACACCAAAAGTCATGGAAGAGCAAACAGACACAAACACACCCTTCACATCACTGTGGGTTGCTATAGCAAGATGCTTCCTCCAAGAGATGGCGAGCTCATTCAGACTAAGTTCTGGTTCCATCCCATGGGAGTGAAGTCATTCCCAACAGGAATAAATCACTAGGTGTTGAATCTGGCTGCATGGAGACAAAGGATGGATGTCTTCCTAGACCTAGTGTTCACTTCAAGAGGCCACTACTCAGCAGCAGTCACTAGCCCTGGCCGTCCATGGTTAGCCCAGACATAGTTACTCTGTCCAGAGCCTCCATTACATTACTGTCACTTAGTGGTCAATGCCTAGTCCCAGACACTATAGACTTTTTACTCTGAGCTCTGAAAGCCTCATCTCTCCGCAAGGCTCAGTCTAATGCTTTCTGCAGTATCTACCTTCTGAGCTTTTAGACTCTGATAACATCAAGCCACACCTTTGGTTCCTCACTCGGACATTGGTGCCCTCCCTGCCCCCTCACAGTGCTACAACTTTATCATCTGATCTCTGTTGAGATGCCCAGTGTGGCTTGTTTTCCTGGCAATATCCTGACTGTCACAGGGACTGTATGTCCCAGTTTGCTGTGATTGTCCTCATTCACCCTTGTTTTCCTGGCATCTTGTCTAATTTAGCATTTGTCCCAGACAAAACTGTCTTGATTTTGATGATCAATTGTAAAGCCTCTCGAGGTGTATTGCTCCCAATCAATAGGCTATGGAAGCTGACCTTTATGTGCCTGCACATAGTAGGCTTCTTTTTACATATTTTAAATTAGCTGTTGGCATAGAACATAGTGAATGTCACTGTGACATTTTCATACATGTGTTCAATTGTATTGTTTTCTTTTTTAAATTTTAGACTGAGTAGTTCCATTATAAATGGGCACTCAGCTTCAGAAAGACTTTTCCAAAGACACTGAACACAATCCCCCATGCTCCTGGACCCTCCCCATTCTCCCCTATTCTCTTTCTCCTCTGCTCTTCCAGACAGTTTTATTTCTACTTTCATGTCATATGTATAATTACACATACACACACACATATATATATGACATATATGTATATAAATATATGATTTTATTTATGTATATAAAGTCTAGGAACCACATATGAAAGAACACATACAATATTTGTCTTACTGAGACTGGTTTAATTCACTTAATGTAATTATCTCCAGTTGCATCCACTTTTCGGGAAATGATATGGCTCCAGTCTTCTTTATGGCTGGGGAATTTTCCATTGTATATAAAAGTTATGTTTTCTTCTCCATTGTCTTTTGTTGGACATGTAGGCCGGTTCCACATGTAGCTGTTGCAAATGGTGCTGCATTGAACTTTGATGTGCAAGTGACTAGGCTTCTTGTTGTAGGTTCCTACAGTTCCTCTTGGATTCAGAGCCACAATTGTTTTCTCTCCTTTTTTGAAGGGCTGGTCATTGACAGCCCTTCAAAAAAGGGCTTGCTACTGGGGTTACAAGAACATAGTCTATCACATCTCCCTTGTAATTTTTCAGTCAGTCACTAGGTGACTACCGCATTCATGTTCCTGTCCCAGATGGACATTTGAAGGAAATACATCTCCAATCTAGAATACCTCATGTACAAAGACTCCAGTTTTTATTTTGAATATTTTGCAATGTTTTAAAATATTTAAAATGCAATTTTCATAATGTGGTTGGTCTTAGTTCCTGTGCAATCTGAAAGTGACTGGTGTCCATACCCTTACTGAGCCATTGAACAAGTTCTCTTTGACTGACAGAATACTCTGTGCTTTTCTTAGTTTCTCACACTGTACCATCTTCTGCTCAGGCATCATTTGCCTCTGTCACAAGTTGGCTTCCACTCCTCTCACTTCCAAAGAGGCTGAGTATTTCCCCAGCTCATTTTGACACCTGTCACTTATCGATTGGGCTTAGTGTCCTTGCTAGACACTATCAAATGCTGCATGCCTTTCAGAATCAATGTTCTTTTCCACCCACGTTTCTAAGCTGCATGGAGTTCATACCCATGCCTTCCTCTTCCCTTCCCTACCACCCAAGCTCACTTAAGCCAGGACATTTTCTACTTTTTTACGTTGTTCATGCTGTTTTCTCATCTTGAAGTTCAATTTTCCCCATTGACCCTAAATGTTCCTCTACATCATACTTCTTATGCCTCTTCTGAGACACAAGGCTGAGCCAAGTACCCTTCTTCTGTACCACCATTGTCCTCTGTCACAAACCCTATCATCGCACTTGTCAAATGATGTTGAGACCATCCCTTATGCAGCCGTCCTTTCTAGTGGGCTTCTCCCAAGCATCAAGAATAAATGATGTGTCTCATGTGACTCAATACTCACTGTACCTAGCACAATTCCTGCCACAGCAGAAGCCCTTGATAAATGTTTGTTGACCTAAACTTAATATGTTTGTGCTGAATGACTGAGTGACATTCCATGAGCTGCCATTTTTTTTCTCCCCTGGACACATATTTATCTCCTTCCTCCCCTGCCAAAACCCCAAAGATTGCTTCACTGTGCTGTATAATCTTACTGTCAGGTCTCTGACACACAAAGCACATGTAATCA
Organism: Mus pahari; assembly: GCF_900095145.1. NCBI lineage: Eukaryota > Metazoa > Chordata > Mammalia > Rodentia > Muridae > Mus > Mus pahari. The sequence goes on along the minus strand of NC_034596.1, from coordinate 8,523,299 downwards.
TTCCATTATGAGGCCTGGCACTAAGTTTCAGCCAAGTGTACAGATTTATTAGACCTTGTACCAGGAAACCAGGGAGGCAGGGGCTTAGAAGGATTTCTCAAAGGGATGGAAATGTTCCTGGACATCAAGGCAATTCTTAGCTCCACTGGGAGACTCAGCTATCCTTACAGGTTGTGTTGCTCCATCTTCCCTTTTGGATGTGGGCAGGCCACGGCTGTGCTCTGATAGAAGGCAAACGTCTACTCTTCCTCCATTTGTGAATATACCACAAAACAAGAATGTAGTGTACCATGGACTTGCCCTCTGGGGGCAAAGACAAGACGAAGATAGTTAAAACATCTGTTCACTTGAACGTACATGTTTTGCTTGGAGTCATTTACTAATTTGGCATGTTTGTGTGTTCCTCTATGAGGAAAGGCGAGGTATAGGGGACAGATCATGTATACTTACCATGCATTCCAACATCCTTCAAGGATTTGATTCTCCCTGTTGTCTAGGGAATGTGTCCCATCTAAAATCCTGTCTAAATCCAAATCCCATCTAAACCTTCAGGCTCAGCTAATCCCACCTCCTCTAAAAGGCTTCACCAGACATTTCAATTTCTAAGCCTTTGTCTTGACATTCTGAAAACAAATGATGGCTGTATTACTTGCTTTCCTTGTTGCTGTAATAAAATATCCAACAAGAGTGCAAAGGCAACTTTAAGGAGGATAGGTTTATTGCAATTCAACTTTAGGGTACATCCCATTATGATAAAAAGTAAAAGTGCATGGGAAAGTGTGAATCTATTGGTGGTAACAGACACATCAGGCAGATGATCCCATCAGGAAGCAAATAGGCCAGTCCATGGTGGCACTCAACTTACCATCTTTTCCCTGTTGCTCAGTGTGGGGACCTAGCCCATGGGATCGCACCAATCACATTGTGTGTGATTAAACTTATCTGGGAACACCCTCACAGACAACCCCAGAGACATGTGTCCTAGGTGATTGTGTATCTAGACAAGTTGAGAATGAAGATTAGATTCAACAGTGCCCATTGTAGCATCCCATTGTCTTGCTTTAAAGGGATAGGTTAGTGTAGAAAGCCATCAGCTGTGATTTGAAAGTTCACATACTTTACTTAGGTTTTTTGGTGACATTTGCTAAATCATTTCCAGTTAGTGGATTTTTCTCCTTTCTCTTCTTTTTCTTCTCCCCTTTCTTCTCCTCGTATGCACGTCTCTCCCACTATTATATTGTACAAAATACTGCTCTAATGCTTCATGTCAAATTTTATGGGAAAGATCAAATGACATATATGGGAAAATACTGTGAGGACTATAAAGCAGATCTTAGCAAAGGGTCTTGGTTAGAAGGAAAGCTGCGTAGAATAGAAAGTCTTATTCCATCGCCTCTGCCTGCCTTCAAGACGTGGTGGCAGCAGAAGGCAGGGAGCAGCTGCTAAAACGTTAAGAGATTTGGGAAGAACAAACTCCCGAGATAGAAATTAAATTTTAATTAAATGAGTAGTTACTGCAATTGCCTGAATACAAAGGAAGAATAAGTGGGATGACTAAACTCTATGTATAATCAGAACATTTGTTCATTACAATTCAATTTACAGTTAACAATTAGCATGAATATCAGATACCATGTATTTTAGACCGAATTATACTGCCCCACCTGGTGATCCATCCCATATACAGTCACCAAACCTGGAGGCTATTGCAGATGGTGGGAAGTGCTTGCTGACAGGAGCCTGATATGGCTGTCTCCTGAGAGGCCCTGCTAAAGCCTGACAAATACAGAGGCAGATGCTTGCAGCCAGCCATTGGACTGAGCGTGGAGTCCCTGATGGAGGAGTTGGAGAAGGGACTGAAGGATCTGAGGGAGTTTGCAGCCCCATGGGGGAGCAACAGTGTCAACAGGCCATATCCCCAGATCTCCTGGGGACTGGAGAACCAACCAAAGAGTACACATGGAGAGACCCAAGGATCCAGCTGCATATGTGACAGAGGGTAACCTTGTAGGACATCAGTGGGAGGAGAGGCCTCTGTGACTATGGGGAGGTTGATGCCCCAGGGTAGGAGAGTCTATGGGTGGGCGGGGAGCACCCTCACTCAGGCAGGGGGAGGGAGGATGGGATAGGGGATTTCTGAAGGGGAAACCTGGAAAAGGGAAAACATTTGAAATATAAATAAAAAAATCCAATTAAAAAAAGAAACTTTGGGAAACAAACAAACAAAAACCCCAAAATCCAACCAAATTAACAAACAAAAGAATTCTATCCTGATCAGGTAATTTCATTAGCTCTTCCTACTTTCTAGGGCCACATTATCCTTCGGGGGAGAGGCAAGCTTTCTAGAAAACCTCTACATCTGCTTTGCACAACAGCCAGGTAGCAGAGCATGGAAGGACCAGAGGAGCTACTGGGATATAATTATGTTTTCAGTCCTCAGGAACAGAAGTATGCAAATAGAGGAAGAGTCGGGCGTGGTGGCACATGCCTTTAATCACAGCACTTGGGAGGCAGAGGCAGGTGGATTTCTGAGTTCGAGGCCAACCTGGTCTACAAAGTGAGTTCCAGGACAGTCAGGGCTATACANAGAAACCCTGTCTCGAAAAAAAAAGAAAAGAAAAGAAAAGAAAAGAAAAGAAAAGAAAAGAAAAGAAAAGAAAAGAGAAAGGAAAATAAAAGAAAACAAAAACAAAAAAGATATTATGTAAATAGATGAAGAGATGGCATCTAGGGAACTAGAAGCTCTTCTATGAAAAATGTTTTCAAATCATATAGCTCTAACATGAAATACCTTCTGTTGAAGATATTTTTCAAAATCTCAAAAAGAACTGCAGGACTAGTAATAGCAAGTATAAGGATGAAATAAAATTGTCAAAACTATAAATAAAATATGAAAAAATTAATCAGTTAGGTTAGGAAAAAGACAAAGTTACTTTTCTTTGAATAAAAAGTTCTATATCAAAGAATGTGCATCTGGGAGTGTAGGGGAAAGTCTGTTATGGAGATGTATCAGGTGATTAATTATTTAAATAGTATTTTTTCTGTCTTGTGATGCATCTATTTGCCATCTTTGAATATTATCTACCTTTTTGTACTTTTTTCCCCTCAGTCTTAATTCATAGCTAATTTTGTTTGCAATTTTGAGTAATGTTTGTTTTGTCATTTTGTTTTGTAAAGAGGACTTTACAAATGAGGCTTCTAAACCTGGTGCTTATCCTGGGACTAATCTATCCTGCAACCACCCATTTCTTTGTAAATGGCTGCACTCTTGATTAGTGTGTAAACGCAGTGCTGGGGCTTATGACCAGAAGCAGAGTCATTGGCATTCTAGGAGGAATGATGCTTGAGGTCTTGTGGGACCCAGATTGCTCGCCTGTCTCCTCTAAAGAGTCTGGTGATGCAAATATAAGCAGCTGATATGTTGGCAGCTTGTGTGAGTGAGAATTGGGGCTGCCCACCTCTGTATCCTCCTTTATCTATTTGCGCATATAACAAAATAGCACAGAGCAATACTTTATAAACAATAGAAACGTATTTCTCACAGTTACAGGAAGTCCAGAATGAAGAAGGCACTGACAAATTTGGGGGAAGTTTGCTTTATCTGCAAAGTGATCAAGGGCTGTATCTTTTGGGAGGGCCAGACATTATGTCCTCAAAAGTATGGAAGTAACAGGAAGCAAAAAATGTGCTTTTCTAGTTCCTTCCAGGCCTTTTATAAGAGGAGTTCTCATGACATAATTAGCCTCTAAAAGCCCTACATCTTAATACCATTGCATTAAGTTTCAACCTGAAATTTGGAGGGGACACAAATATTCAAACCACAGTATTGTGCTTCATGAGGTTTTGGGTGACATGCTTCAAGGAAAGTTCAGAATGTAAGGAGAAGCCCAGGGCTAGTGTGTGGACAGTATATGACCTCAAGGGGACAGAAGAAGTGAGGGGGAAGCCTGTCAAAACTAGACAGGGGGAACCTTTTGAACAACTCCAAACCACCTCCAGATGCCTTGGAAGTGGCTATAAGCTGCACTTAGTGGAACCTGAGATCTTGCCTGATGCCAAGCATGGGCTCACAGCGTGGGGGAATGGCTACATCCTCTAACCCTTAAAAGCTGGACCCAGGGAAGTACCACTTAAGAAACGTTTGTGGGAGTTATTATACAGGGTTGGGAAGGTTCAGTCCATACCAATACTGGGTGCCTGTTTACAAACACAGATGCTCTTATGTCTAACACATTTCATTTTTAAATTTTTGGACAAGTGCTAAAAATATGCTTTGGGCATTGATTAATGAAAGACAAAGATCTTAGAGTTAGACCATTTTTTTTTTGAGAGAAACAGAACACATTTTCTCATAATAAGGGAGTGACTCACACAAATTAAAGAGGCTGGAAACTCCAAGACCTGCAGTCACCAAGCTGGAGTTCCAGGAAACTAAGGCTGCCATTTAGGTCCAAGTTCAAAAACTTCAAATGAAGAAAACCTAAGATGCTGTTCTTACCCCCAAGCCACAGGCTAAGCACTCTTGGCCTCATTGGCTTCTGCTATGGCTTGTACCTCTACTTGTTGTTTGCATGGTTTCTTGGTTGCACCTTAAATTCATAAATAAACTTGAAGTTCTCAAGGGCAAGAGATGCACCTCTCATATACACCATTGACCACAAGCTGAGCTTATAAAATCCTATGTAATTTACAGTCAAGCCCTGGAGGTTTTGTTGTGTTCTATACAGAAACACAGCCTCCTCCTATAGAGGAGATCTAAAATGTTTAACAATCCTCAAAACAATTAGTTTCTACAGTCAAGAAAAATATAGATAAATACACAAACCCATAACTGACAGTAATTAATGTCATTAATTCGTGTCTGACAGTGTCTTTCTCATAGATTTCTTTCAAAAAAGTACTTTTCTGTCCATAGTAATGTTTTATATAGACAAATGAAATATGCCAGTTTTAAAAATATCATAATCAATCTTGTATCTACAGTCTCTCAGAGACCAGTCCACGCAGGAGAACGGATAGGCAACAGAAGCAACAGAGCTTCTAGCACAGGGGCCCTTCAGACCTTCGTCCTCAGCCAGGAGGCAGAGCTGAGACCCAGACCACCTTCCCACCCAGAGGAGAGCTTGCCTACAGAGAGTGCTCTGACCACTGGGACTCAGGAGAGAGTTGGACTCTCAGGAGTGCTGACAGAGGCTAAGAGAATCACAGGAGGAACAAGCTCCAGCCAGAGACAGATAGAACATCTAACACCAGAGATTACCAGATGGCGAAAGGCAAACGTAGGAATCTTACTAACAGAAACCAAGACCACTCACCATCATCAGAACCCAGTACTCCCACCACAGCGAGTCCTGGATACACAAACACACCTGAAAATGAAGATTCAGATTTAAAATCATATCTCATGATGCTGGTAGAGGATTTTAAGAAGAGCTTTAATAACTCTCTTAAAGAAATACAGGAGAACACTGCTAAACAGGTAGAACCCCTTAAAGAGGAAGCACAAAAATCCCTTAAAGAATTACAGGAAAACATAAGGAAACAGGTGATGGAGTTGAACAAAACCATCCAAGATCTAAAAATGGAAGTAGAAACAATAAAGAAAACCTAAAGGGAGATAACTTTGGAGATAGAAATCCTAGGAAAGAAATCAGAAACCATAGAGTGAGCATCAGCAACAGAATACAAGAGATGGAAGAGAGAATCTCAGGTGCAGAAGATTCCATAGAAAACACGAACACAACAATCAAAGAAAATGCAAAATTCAAAAAGATCCTAACTCAAAAAATCCAGGAAATCCAGGACACAATGAGAAGACCAAACCTAACGACAATAGGTATAGACGAGAATGAAGATTTTCAACTTAAAGGGCCAGTAAATATCTTCAACAAAATTATAGAAAAAAAAACTTCCCTAATCTAAAGAAAGAGATGCCCATGAACATACAAGAAGCCTACAGGACTCCAAATAGACTGGACCGGAAAAGAAATTCCTCCCAACACATAATAATCAGAACAACAGATGCACTAAATAAAGATAGAATATTAAAAGCAGTAAGGGAAAAGGGTCAAGTAACATATAAAGGCAAGCCTATTAGAATTACACCAGACTTCTCACCAGAGACTATGAAAGCCAGAAGATCCTGGACAGATGTTATGCAGACCCTTAGAGAACACAAATGCCAGCCCAGGGTACTATACCCAGAAAACTCCCAATTACCATAGATGGGGAAAGCAAAGTATTCCATGACCAAACCAAATTCACACAATATCTTTCCATGAATCCAGCCCTTCAAAGGATAATAAAGGGAAANCNCCAACACAAGGAGGGAAATTATGCCCTAGAAAAAGCAAGAAAGTAATCCTTCAACAAACCTAAAAGATAATAGCTGCAAAAACAATATCCCAACTCTAACAACAAAAATAACAGGAAGCAACAATTACTTTTCCTTAATACAAAGAATTCAAGAAGCTGGACTCCAGAAAATCAAATAACCCTATTAAAAAATGGGGTACAGAGCTAAACAAAGAATTTTCAACTGAGGAGTAGAAACCGGCTGAGAAGCACCTGAAAAAATATCCAACATCCTTAATCATTAGGGAAATGCAAATCAGAACAGCCCTGAGATTCCACCTCACACCAGTCAGAATGATTAAGCTAAAAAATTCAGATAACAGCAGATGCTGTCGAGGATGTGGAGAAAGAGGAACACTCCTCCATTGCTGGTGGGATTGCAAGCTGGTACAACCACTCTGGAAATCAGTCTTGCAGTTCCTCAGAAAATTGGACATAGTACTACTGGAAGATCCAGCAGTACCTCTCTTGGGCATATACCCAGATGATGTTGTAACTTGTAATAAGGACACATGCTCCACTGTATTCATAGCAGCCTTATTTTTAATAACTAGAAGCTGGAAAGAACCCAGATGGCCCTCAACAGAGGAATAGATACAGAAAATGTGGTACATTTACACAATGGAGTACTACTCAGCTATAAAAAATAATGAACTTATGAAATGCTTAGGTAAATGGATGGATCTTGAAGATATCATCCTAAGTGAGGTAACCCAGTCACAAAAAAACGCACATTATATGTACTCACTGATAAGTGGACATTAGCTCAGAAACTTAGAATACCCAAGATACAATTTGTAAACCACATGAAACTCAAGATGAAGGGAGATCAAACTGTGGCTACTTCGTTCCTTCTTAGAATGGGGAACAAAATACTCATGGAAGGAGTTACAGAGACAAAGTTCAGAGCAGAGCCTGAAGTAATGACCAACCAGAGACTGCCCCCCCCCCCAGGGATCCATCCCATAAACAGCCACCAAACCCAAACACTATTGCATATGCCAGACAGATTTAGGTGACAGGACCCTGATATAGCTCTCTCTTGTGAGGCTATGCCAGTGCTTGGCAAATACAGAAGTGGACGCTCACAGTCATCTATTGGACGGAACACAAGGTCCCAAATGAAGGAGCTAGAGAAAGTACCCAAGGAGCTAAAGGGGTCTGCAACCCTATAGGAGGAACATCAATATGAACTAACCAATACCTTCCCCGCCCCTGAGCTGTGTCTCTAGTTGCATCTGTAGTAGAGGATGGCCTAATTGGCCATCATTGGGAGGAGAGGCCGTTGGTCTTGTGAAGATTATATGCCCCAGTATAGGGGAATGCCAGAGCTAGGAAGCAGGAGTGGATGGGTTGGGGAGCAGGGTAGGGGAGGGTATAGGGGGCTTTCAGGATAGCATTTGAAATGTAAATGAAGAAAATATCTAATAAAAATAAATAAAAACAAGAAAACAAAAAACAAAAAAATCATAATCATTTATCATTTTTTTCTTAAGTATTTTGTAATCTCCACTTACAACAAAGAAATTGAGATGATTTTAAAGTTCATTTCATATATAACTAATTTTTTAATTGAAATTACTGAACAGGTGACTTCACTTTCTATTTAGCAGAAGAAAGATTATTTGGGATGATCAACTTGAAGTCTGCAACATGGGAAAAGCTAAACTTCAAGTCCTTATGTTTCTCTTGAAAAGAAAATCAAGCCGGGTATGGTGGCACACGCCTTTAATCCCAGCACTCGGGAGGCAGAGGCAGGCGGATTCCTGAGTTTGAGGCCAGCCTGGTCTACAGAGTGAGTTCCAGGACAGCCAGGGCT
>NC_034596.1:8474927-8515028 GCF_900095145.1 Mus pahari | reverse complement strand
AAAAGAAAAGAAAAGAAAAGAAAATCAAAGACTTTGGGTCATGCATGAAACAGGGGAATCAGAGAAGCCAAGTTGCTCTAAAATCACATCGAGGGACTTAAATTTTAAGAACTCAAAAGAATATTACATGGGGATTCCTCTGACTGGAACAGAGAGTTTATTTCCAAAGAGTGATTCTACCTGGGGTATGTAGATCACACACTTGGAACTTGGAAGGACAAAGTGTAGACAGGTGTTCTAATCTCCGCATCTATAGCTCATTCATCTACTTGGATTTGCCAACCCCGACAGGAAGGGTATACAAGGAACAGTGATTCTGACCCTTTAATTAGAGCTTCTAAATTGGGGCTGCTCTCAAATGGCCAAGGCCTGGAGCTGACCTTCATTTATAGCCTGACCTTTTTTTTAGTAATTCAGCCCTGACCATCCTACTGTACTTTTCTGTGCCACTCCCATTCACACTTCAGCAGACCCACTGGCAGCAGTCCTTTCATTGGAGAATCCGATAGGCTCCTGGTAGTGTAGTGCCCCTTGTAGACAGAAATGTAGCAAAGTTATAGACTTTCTCCTTTGGCTTTGTTTTTCCTACATAATGGCACAACATCCAGAGCCTACCCAAGTCATCCTATGTGGGTACCTCCTGACCACATTCTGAGGGGAAGACAGAAGAAATAATGGGGAGATGCACAGCAAGATGAGGCATGGCTCCCTTACTAGATGCTCTTCAAGAATGTTGTGAAATGAACGCTCCTAGAACATCAGGCTTCATCGGGACCCTGGGGATCTTAGCATCCTCTGCTTTCGTAGCTTAGGATACTGAAAGCAATTCAGAGATGTTTTCCATACGTGGAGAGAGTAGATAATGTCAGCATACGTTGGAGTTCTGAGGGAGCCCTGTCCAGGGCCCTTGCTCTTGCCTCATGCATTCTGTTGTAAGAGTTCCGGTCTTAAGGACACCATCAGGTCAACTTTGAAAACATATTCTTTATAAACAAAACCTGAGCCAAAACATTACCTTATCTAAGGCAGTGGTTCTCAACCTTTCTAATGTTGCCACCCTTTAATACAGTTTCTTATGTTCTGGCGACCCTTAAAATTATTTTCATTGCTACCCCATAACTGTAATTTTGCCTCTGTTATCAAACATAATGCAAATGCTTGAGATAGTGAACTTTTGGAGATACCAGTTTGCCAAAGGGGTCACAACTCACAGGTTAGATCTGATGGTCAAGGGGCTTGAGTAGGCTTTCATAGTCTCCCTTTAGTTATTTGCTCTGATCTGATCTTCCGGCAGATGGAGAGAGGAGGAATAACTTCCAATCTAAAGGTAAAGTACCCAATGCTGTCCCTGTGAAAAGCCGCAGCAGGAGAAACAAAACCTTCTTTAACTCTCATACTCCTGATGCTTTAAATAGTTAACTCTGTAGAAGGGGAGTGAGAGACAGTACCTAATCCCAGCTTGATGCAATTACTTTAACATGAATTTAAAATAAAATTAAAGTTAACAGTTTAAACTGATGTTTGAGGGTTTTAAAAAGATTTAGTTTCCTTTGGAACCACTGTGTTATTTGATCCAGTACATCTTTACCCAAGTACCATTACTACTAGATTATGCCCATAGGTTGAGTTACAAATGTCTAAAAATCTTAAAATTATTAAGCTCAGATTAGAATGTTCAAAGCCTATGGTGTTATTTTAGTCTCCCGCCATATCCTCCATTTACTATAAACTTGTTATATTGGCATTCAAATAAAATGTCATAAAGCAAGTATGTAAGGAGGTGTTTGGGGTTTGTTGCGGGCCTCTGTGAGCCAAGTTTGCATGGCAACCAAGATGTATAACAGAAACACTCAAATGGTCTTCATAAAAAGAAAGGCTGAGCAGATCTAAGCTCTCAAAGACGATGGGAGCTGTTCAGAGCACTAACTGGATGCTGGATGGGGACAGCATGTTGTTACCAAACATTGTCTCAGCATTCCTTTCGGTCCCCCTTTGCTGTAGCCACCAACTGCTAATGCATGTGAGGCCAGGTCTCCAGAGATGTAGCTTCATGGAATTCACAGCTGTTACTCTTGGAAACATCCCTCGAAGTCATCTTAACCAAACCCTTTGTATTATAGATGAGGGAATGGGGACCCAGATTTCTTCACAGTCTCAGAAACCTGCTCACAGAACAGCAACAAAAAGTGTGCTTTCCCCCGTATTTTCTGTTAGTGAACTCACTTCTGTTTTCCCATCTGAACACAAATTGCAATTGTTTTGAGTCAGACCAGAATGAGCAAGTGTGGACTCATAAAGCTTCCATTTGGTCTTTGCCACTGTAAGATGCACAGGAAATTTTTGGTTCACACATCATGGGCTACCCAGATCAGTCAAACTACTAGATCCCTACTTAGAAAGGCCAAGTCAGATTCATTCAACAGTGCTTTATTTCTCACTATGGAGAAGAGACCCACCAAAGCTGAACTAGCCCACCACTACTCACAGAAAGGAGGGGCTCTCTTTTGAAGTTCTCTGACCTCCTGAAACTCAGATGTAGGATACAAGATTAATTACCTGGGACGAAGTCAGGCCCGCTGATTGGAAACTTTAACACATTTTAATCCACTAGTGACCACTAAAAAGGATATAACCTACGCTGTTAGCAACACAGCTATCCATATATTTTTGACCATTCCAAAGGTCCCTGTACTTTCCCCTCCCAGATATACTAAGAGAAGAACTTGTTAAAAATCTTTGGTTAATATTTTTGCAAACGCAAACTGAAATGAAGAAAGCTAGGAAGGCATTTAGCAATACTTGGAAATGATGCTTCATTAAACATGATTATTTCCATGCATGATAAGGGGAAGGACTTCATGGGGGTGATATTTGTCCCTTCTTTCCCTACTTATTTCCATCACTTAGAATGTCCCTGACAAAATTAAATCAACAACATTGAAAGAGGGCTATTAGTTAGGGCTTCATCAGAGAGACAAAACAACAACAAATAGTATAGAATCATAGATCTATTCCAGAAACCAGATTTTTATGCTATCCTGAGGACTGGTATTACATGTTCTTAAGACTTTTGTCTCTGGATATAGTTTTAACCCACAAGTCAGTAGGACCAAGACATGAATATAAATGGGGGAAAGCCGTGGTAAGTTGTTTCTTCCTACATTCAGATGGTGATGCAAGTGATCTGGGATATGTGGCCACTTTTCCATAAAGATGCCCATGTATCTGACATAAGGTTTAGAAAAATTAGAGAAAGGAATACATTGGAGCTGAAGATATTAGGGGTCCACCCACTGCCACAATAATAAAGTGAGACAGCAGAACTGTCATCGTTTGTAAGCCCTGAACCACAGATCTCTCATGTGTAAACAGGCTACTTAACCTTCTTGCTGCCTTTCAGCTTTGACCAAGTGTCTCTTTTGCCCAGTCTTCTTTCAGAACCATTCAGAGGAAGACACATTGGAATGTGTAGTTTAACTCTTTGTAACTACTTAGCTGGGCACATCATAAGAATCACTAAAATGACCCCCAGATTTTTACCATAAAACAGGAGTTGCTAAATGGTAACCTGTAAGGCACTGTGTGTCTTTTTAATTATTTTGACTTAGTATGAACAGTATGTCCCTGTAGATTTAGCTTGCACTCTCTGACGATTACTATGACTAAGAAGTTTCTTGCACATTAACCAGCCATTTTGAAGGCTTCCTTTATGACATTCCTATTCTACTTTCAAGACCATTTTTTTCTAATTGGCTATATTTCTTATACTGTATGAGGTATTTATTACACACATACTTTGGATACGAGTCCTCTTTCAGATACATTTGTTGAAAATACATTCTCCCCTGATGTGGCTTGCTTTGGGGAGTTATTAATGGCATCTTTCAATAAATAGTTCTTAACTATAATGGAGTCTAATATCTTTTATTGTTCCATTTTGTGCTCCATTTAAGAAATCTTTTCTTACTTAAAGGTCATGCAGTTACTCGCTTATGTTGTTTTTGGAAACTTTATTTCATTACCTGATGGACTGACATGTATGACTTGCATATGTTTTGCCTGATCTCCTAGTTTATGACAATTCCCCTAGCAGTTAATTCATCCTCCCTGGATGAAAGCAGAACGTCGGTTGCTTTCATTATCCTCCATATAATAGAATATCTTCACCATATAACAAGTACCTGCCAAGGAAAGTCACTGAGTATTAGGGTCCAGGGAACCTAATTCTCTTTAGGAACTTAGTTTTTTAAAGTCCTTTGTACTCTCAAGGACTCATACTCTAATTTTTGTCTTTCTGACTTGTGAGATTGCAGAAGTTCTTCTGCATTCTCTACTTTTTAGCAGGCTGCTCAGTATCTGGGTTTAGAAGAGGTGGTAAAAGCACTTGTCGCACATGAAGAGGAGCCAGTTTCTATGTCAAGCACTGCATGGTGGCTCAGGGCCATTTGTAATTCCAGTTATTCCAGTTCCAGGGAAATCCAGAACCCTCTTCTCACTTCCATTGACTGTACATATACATGTGGGCAAAAACCTCACACATAAAATAAAACACATGGATCTAAAAGTTAACAACTACATGCACATGAAGCAGTAGGTTTATTTGTGGTAGTTAAGCTTGCTTGTTAACCAGGTTAGATTTGGAATCCATTAAAACAGATGCCTCGGTCCAATGGTTGGCTCTAAGTCTCTGCGTCTGTCTCAGTCAGCTGCTGCTGTTGCTCCTGAGAGGACAGACATGCTAGGCTCCCGTCATGCATGTGGAGGTCAGGGACCTCTATGGAAAAGTTAGGGGAAGGATTGAAGGAACTGAAGGGGATAGTAACCCCAAAGGAAGACAAAGATTATCAACTAACCTGGATCCCTGGGAGTTCCCGGAGACTGAGCCACCAACCAAAGAGCATTCATGGGGTGATCCATGCTCCCTGGCACATATTTGGCAAAGGACTGCCTGGTTTGGCTTCAGCGGGAGAGGATAACCTAATCCAGTAGAGACTTGATGCCCCACAGAAGGGGGATGCTGGGGGGATGAGATGGAGGGGTAGGTGGGTGGGTGGGGCAAAGGGGAGAAGGGATGGGGTAAAGAACTCTGGGAGGGAGTCTGGGAAGGGGAGCAACGTTTGGAATGCAAACAAATAAAATAATTTAATAAAACAAAAACAAACAAAAAAGACATCCCCAGAAGCATCAATGGAAGGATTAAGTGAGGGGGAAGACTCTTCACAGTGCTCAACACCTTGCAGCAGTGACCCAGGAACAAAGAAGTCAGTGAGTTCTTGGTGCTTAATGAAGCTTAGTGCTCCTCTCGGCTGATCATTCTCCCAGCCTTTACTGACATCAGAATCCACCTTCTTCAGACGTCCAACACGAACTAAAGACCAGTAGTGCTCCAGCAGTCCTTCAGACCCCAAGAGCCAGAATGAGATTTCTGAGGCTTCCAGACTAACAGACTCCCAGCCTTTCTGTTTACAGACAACCTCTACCATGCTCTCGTAGAAACTAACATAATAAAGCTCCCTTAACAGGATGTATTTGTTGCTTAGAGTTTGTTGCTCTAGAGACCCCTGACTAATACAGAATGTGTGTGAACTTCTTTGAGACTGTGAGCATTCAACCCAGGGTGACTTTTCATGATTTCAGACAGGATTTTTACCATTTAATCTGCCCCCCCACTTTCCCTGAACATTATCAGCAAAATAGCTACAGTCATTTTATACTCCAGTGTAATAATTTCCGTGAATGCAGTCTATTTAGACATGTTTATAATCTCATTGCTTATGTTACTGCTAATAGTGTGTGTGTGTGTGTGTGTGTGTGTGTGTGTGTGTGTGTGTACGCAAGGGTTATGTTTGTTTTGTTGATTGTAGGCTATATTAGTCAGGCTTCTCTAAAGAAACAGAAGCAATATAATGAATATTGAATGATTCACTGATTGAGTGATAATACATTGACTTGTGCATTTCTTGGAGGTACACAAACCCAAATATCTAGAAGATGAATTAGCAAGTGGAGATTTGCGAGAGCTGGTGGTATAGTTCAAATCTGAATACCAACAAACTGGAAAAACAAAAAATAACTCATAACATGGTTTAAAGACACTCAAAAGTGGATGATTTGCCTTTTTGTGATAATCTGTCCTTCAGTGACCTAGTTGTAGTCCACCAACACTAGGAGACACAACTTGCTTTAGCTGGTCCATCCATTCCAATGTCAGCACCACCTCAAGCAGGTTCTAGCAGTACTCAGAATAATATCTAGCTGAATGTCTGGGTAGTATGTGGGCTAGCCAACTTGACATCCAAAATTAACCCTCACATAAAATCAAATAATTCAATGGTTGATTGGGATCTATTCAGTTAGAAAGGAGGCTTATTTGTGGACCATGTTAAAGAGAATGAATGATTTACATTACCCATTGTAGAGATTTGGGTACAAACCAGTTCCTTTTTTCTTTCCAATTTTTATTAGGTATTTTCTTCATTTACATTTCAAGTGCTATCCCGAAAGTTCCCTATACCCTCTCCCCACCAACCTGCTCCCCTACCCACCCACTCCCACTTCTTGGCCCTGGTGTTCCCCTGTACTAGGGCATATAAAGTTTGCAAGACCAAAGGGTCTCTCTTCCCAATGATGGCCAACTAGGCCATCCTCTGCTTCATATGCAGCTAGAGACACAAGCTCTGGGGGTACTGGTTAGTTCATATTATTGTTCTACCTATAGGGTTGCAGGCCCCTTCAGCTCCTTGGTTACTTTCTTTAGCTCCTCCATTGGGGCCCTGTGTTCCATCCAATAGCTGGCTGTGAGCATCCACTTCTGTGTTTGCCAGGCACTGGCATAGCCTCACAAGAGACAGCTATATCAGGGTCCTTTTAGCAAAATCTTGCTGGCGTATGCAATAGTGTCTGCATTTGGTGGCTGATTATGGGTCCCTCAACAGAGGAATGGATACAGAAAATGTGGTGTATTTACACAACAGAGTACTACTCAGCTATTAAAAACAATGAATTTATGAAATTCCTAGGCAAATGGATGGATCTGGAGGGTATCATCCTGAGTGAGGTAACCCAATTACAAAAGAACTCATATGATATGCACTCATTGATAAGTGGATATTAGCCCAGAAACTTAGAATACCCAAGATACAATTTGCATTACAAACCAGTTCCTTGATTAGTGATAAGAATTTCAGGATCCATGGTTCTTCGTGGAAGAACATTCGTGGAAGATCTATGAGATTGGAGGCAAATATATTTTGGATTCATCCTTCCATAATGAATGTAACACTATATTTACTAATTTTTGGTGTAATATGTCTTATCATCCAGCAAGACTTCTGTATTTGAAATACAAATTAAAACCCCTAATCTTGTAATTATATACTTATTCAGAGGTATATTTCTATGTAGTATAACATGTCATATATATTTCTAAATATTATAAATATTATACAATATATATCATGTTATAAATATTTTATTATAAATACTAATATTATGTCACATATGAATTTATACAATATTACACATAATATATACATATTAAATACAATATTTTATATAGATGCATATATATTATATTATTTTTTACTTATCTGGCTAGATACTGGGACTGATCATCTCATATAATACAAATAAAAATCTTTGATAAAATAGTAAAAGTAGGGGCTGGCGAGATGGCTCAGAGGTTAAGAGCACTGACTGCTCTTGCAAAGGTCCTGAGTTCAAATTCCAGCAACCACATGGTGCCTCACAACCACCCATAATGAGTTCTGATGCCCACTTCTGGTGTGTCTGAAGTCACCTACAGTGTACATATGTATACTAATAAATAAAATCTTTTAAAAATAGTGAAAGTGAATACATACTGACCTTTTATGCAAGGTATATCCAGTGGTGAAATTGTAGCATGGATATACCAATATTATGACTGAATTTAAGCCTGGTATTGCAAACTTGCCCAAAAGTTCATGGCTAGGGATGTCATAGACCACCAGGCCATAGTATTGTTTTGCTAAGTGGACGTACTTTCAAGTTGCCATCTAAATATTTGTTATTTTCATAGGCAAGTGATGGTATCTCCCTTGGTCAGTGAGCAGTGTTAAATCAGAGACTTATTACTGATCAAAGTGATGAGACTAAGTGACTGTTGATTTCCCATCACTAAACAGGACATCTATAGCCGTTCCCTTGAAGGCTAGGGAACAACAGAGAAAAGGAGCAGAAAAAAATATAAAAGCTAGATTATGGGGAGTATGACTTATTTTCTGGATAGGGTACAGCCATAGCACTCATGAATGCACTTCAATTAGACACGCACAAGATGAAGCCCATCAACATAGTAGCATGAATAGCGGAGAAAGTCAGGGGTCCCGCTCCTCCTGAGGAGCTATGGGCAACCAATGGCTGCAAAGGGAGAGTTATTCTGTTATAGAGGTGTGATCGCTACTAAGTTTCTGTGTTCTAGTAAATAGCCCCACTCTGGTGCTCATGTAAATAGCCCTAATAAAGTCTAGTGGGTCATTAAAAATACATGGGTCATGAAAGTAGACAAAGAACTTATTGGGATGAAGAATGTATTTAGATGGAGTGCAGAGGGAATCCAAGGGTAATGGGAAGCAAATATGATCAAAGGATATATGTATGAAATTATGAAAGGATAAATGAAGAGTTAAAATAAACTCACTCAAATGGTTCTAAACACAAATTATTTATGCAACAACTTTAGATTCCCAATCTATTTAAAGAATCCATAAAGATTAGGCCACATACCAGATTGGTTTATGTAGAAGACACAAAATGAAGACACATTAATCAATCAAGCCCCATCTAACTAAGTGACCTTGCTTTATATTGAAAAGTTGATGAGTAAATTTATTTTTACATTGTAATCTTTTCAGAGTTTCTCTGTGTAGCCTTGGCTGTCCTGGCACTCACTCTGTAGACCAGGCTGGCCTCAAACTGAAGGATCCACCTGCCTTTGCAGCCTGGGTGATGGAATTAAAGGCATGTGCCACTACCACATGAATTACATTGTAACTATTTTTCCATTAATATATTCATTTATTCACTTTACATCCCAATCATGCCCCCAACTCTGTCCTTCTCTCTTCCCCATCCCTCCCTTAAAAACCCTCCCCCCTCATTACCCCTTGGCTTTCTCCTCAGAGGAGGGGAATGCCCCCCTGGGTACCACCCTGCCCTGGGACATCCAGTCACAGCGGGAATAAGTGCATCTTATCTCACTGAGGCACAACCAGGCAGTCCAGTTAAGGGAAGGGAATCCAATAGCAGGCAACACAGTAATAGACAGCCTTGGCTCCAACTGTTAAGGGATCCATGTAAAGACCAAGCTGAATATCTGCTACAGATGTGTATGGGACCTAGATCCGGAGCATGCATGCTCTTTGGTTGGTAGCTTAGTCTCGGTGAACCCCCATGGGTACAGGTCAGTTGACTCTGTGGGTCTTCTTGTAGTGTCCTTGACCTCTCTTGGGTACCTCAGTTCTATCTGTTACTCTTCCCCAAGACGTTCTGAGCTCCGCCTGCCCACATCCAACTGCTCTCTGAGTTCCATTGTGTAGTTCAAGTCTACTCTCCAGAGACTTGCTTTACCAGGAACACTCAGGTTAGGTCCACCTTCCCAATACCTGCCACATCAGGAATAACCAGGGATAACCACATGGCTAAAGGCCAGCATAAGAACACAGTAATCAAGAGCCAGGGCAACAGGGTACCTTCAGAGCACAGCTATCCTATTATAGCAAGCCCTGGATATACTAACACAGCCCAAGCATAAGAAAATGACCTTACATCCAATCTTATAAGGGTATTAGATGCCTTTAAAGAGAAAATGAGTTAATCCCTTACAGAAACACAGGTAAATACAATTAAACAGGTAAAGGAAATGAATAAAACTGTTCAAGACCTGGAAATGGAAATAGAAGCAATAAAGAAAACGAACTGAGGCAACCCAGATGGGAAACCTAGGGGAAAGAACAGGAACAACAGAAACAAACATCACCAACAGAATAGAAGAGATGAAAGAGAGGACCTCAGGTGTAGAAGACACAATCGAAAAAAAAAAATTGATACACCAGTCAGAGAAAATGAATTCTTTAAAGATAGCCAGAATAATACCTTCTTTCCAACACTCGTATTTGGGGTGAAGTGACAACAGGGTCATGAATGGAGTTTGACCTCCTCTCTCTTACGCCTGAGGATATCTTGGCACTCATGTCATTCATTTTCATGTTGTGATTTTCACCCTGTGCTTGAAATATCATTGTCGTTGTTCCCCACCTTGTACATAAATATCCCTAATACTATGGGCAGGAATATTCAAAATACTGTATTTTGATGGTCGTAATTAGACATTATGTGCTTTAATGAAATATTTCTCTAATATAACCTCACATGTTAGCATTCACCAACAACGATGAGGAGAGTCAATAGTCAAAAGGGAGAGGAATAAGGGGATATATATATATATTACATATATATATGAATATTACAAATTACACCAAATTACAGCAACAATTGGTTGCAAAGACTGGTTGGTAGACAGTGATAAAAAGTGAGACATGCACTTCAAAAAATCCGCATGGTATCATTTGGTGTTGCCAAAAGCTTGACATTTGAAAAATAAAAATAAAAAATGAATAGAGCTTAGTTATTCTGGAGACGTTTTGCTTGAAGTGAAATGCAAAGGAGAAATAAGCAGATCACAGACATCTTAAGTCGATTATCAGAGGAAATGGAGAAGACTCGGGTAAATTCAATTTTAGATAAACAAGATAGTCATTTGGATAAATAAATTCCACAATGAGGTAATATAGTAAAATTTATTTTTTATCTGTAAAAAAATTAAATTGAACTACATGTTCTTTAATTTTTGTATCTTTGGATGCAATTAGCATAGTATGAACTCATATAAATCAGCTAAAGTGTGCATTTCAATGATTTTTAGTCCCTGCTCGGTCATGTAGCACCCCTGTCTACATTTAGAACATTTTCTTTTACTCTAAAGGAGGTTGTTTAGTAGTTGTTAGCAGTTATGATGTCTGCCCCTTTTTTGACTCAGAGGAGCTAACCCCATATTGGGGGTGCTTATCATAGCAGCTGAGACCTTAGAACAGCCAGACACATTGGCTTCAGGAAGTACAAAAATGTGTCATAAAGGAAAAGCCACCAAACAGAGAGCATACATGGACTGTTCCCAGGTTCCTGCTACATATGTAGCAGAGGACTTCCTTGTCTGGCCTCAGTGGGAGGCAATGCGTTTGGTCCTGTGGAGGCTTGATGTCCCAGAGAAGGGGGATTCTAGAGGGGTGAGGTGGGAGTGGGAGGGTGGGTAGGGGCACCCTCTTAAAGGTGAAGGGGAATGACTGGGGATGGGAGCTTGTAGGAGGGGGACCAAGAAGAGGAACAACGTTTGAAATGTAAATAAATAAAATAATCTAAAATAAATAAATAAATAAATAAATAAATAAATAAATAAATAAAGGAAAAGCCACAGTTACCATTCAGCCTGCAATAACAGAACTCAAGAACCTCACTGAACTGCTCACAAGAGGACTCCATTTATGCCCAGATACTGTAGAGTATCCACAGACCTTTTTCAAGGTTGCTGTTGCTAATGCTTCTGACATTACCACAGATAATGTTTGTGTCTTTCCTGCACCCTGAAATTCTTCCAGACAAGACAAACATACAAAGTTCAGAATACAAAAGGCACAGATTTCACCCACTACCAAGTCATGACTTGTGTCTTTTTCTACTTTGGCCTTTAGGCAGTTATTTTATGCTTCAGTCCTGTATGAAGTATCAAAAATTTAATGGGTAATTAATTGTATTTTCTATATTCTATTCCTATACTAAATTATCTGCATAGTTTATTGGGGGAATAAATTTAATAAAATATGAGATGAGGGGACAGAATTTATGCATAAACTATAGTTGTATAGGGCCATGGCTTAAGTTTCACTCTAACGGAAGGCTCCTCCAGCTAGTCTCTGGGCTGTAGAAAATCTCGTCTGAATTGCATTCTAATGGAAAGACAAACAATTCCCAATCAAGATGGGGAAAGAGGTAAACAAAATATGCCCTCATCAATACACAGCAAAAGATGGGTAGAGTACTTTCACTATTAGCATGAAATATGTTTGGGGTAAACTTTTACAAATAGATCATAGAAGGAAATGATGATGATGGTGGTCGTGGTAGTAGTGATGGTGTGGTGGTGATAATGAGACTAATTGAAAGTAACAGAGACAGACAAAAAGGTGATGAGAGATCACGGAGACACCACATGTCAGTGAAAGAGAAAATGAAGTCAGGCCTCAGGCAGGACCTTATATATAAGATATTTAAACAACAGAACATCTCTTCAGGTACTACCTCCCCACTGTTAGGCATTTCTGCTGAGGTCATCCCCATTGAGTCCTGGGAGCCTCTCACATCCCGGTCTCTGGGACTTTCTAGAGATTCCCCCACTGTGTTCCCCCTGACTCCTGGCCATATATTTCTGTTCATTCTGCTGTCCTTCTGGGCTAATATCCTGTCTCCCCCCCCATACCTGCCCCTGCCCCCATTTCCCCTCCTCAGCCACACAAGTCCCCCTCCCTCTGCCTTCTATGATTATTTTGTTCCCCGTTCTAAGTCGGATTGAAGCATCATCACTCGGATCTTCCTTCTTGTTTAATGACTTAGGGTCTGTGGGGTGTATCATGGGTACTCTGTATTTTTTGGCTAGTATTCACTTATCAGTGAGTACATACTGTAGTTGTCCTTTTGGGTCTGGGTTACCTCACTCAGGATGATATTTTCTAATTCCATCCATTTGCCTGTAAATGTGATGGTGTCTGCATTTTTAATAGCTGAATAGCATTCCAGTGTGTAAATAAACTACATTTTCTGTATCCATTCTTTGGTTGAGGGACATCTGGGTTGTTTACAATTTAGTAGTTAGACAGGGTCCCCAGTGGAGTGATGGGAACACCAACCCACCTTCAAAATTTTTGATCTAGAATTATTGCAGTCTAAAAGAAATGCAAGGACAAAAACGGAACAGAAATTGAAGGAAAGGTGATCTAGTGACCAGCCCATCTTGGGATCCATCCCATGGGTAGTCACAAAACCCTGATACTATTACTGATGCTATGTTACTGTCTGCTATATTGCAGACAGGAGCCCAGCATGGTTGTCCTCTGAGAGGTTCTACCAGCAGCTGTCTGAGACTGATGCAGACATTTACATCCAACCATTGTTCTGAGGTCAAAGAACCCAATGGAAGAGTTAGGATTGAAGGAGCTGAAGGGGAGGTCAACTCCAAAGAAAGGACAACAGTATCAACTTACCTGGACCCCTCAGAGCACCCAGAGACAAAGCTGCCAACCAAAGAGTATACATGGTCCATGGCTCCCTGCACATATGTAGCAGAGAACTGCCTTATCTGGCCTGCCTAATCCTGTAGAGACTTCATGTCCAGAGAGGGGGAATGCAGGTGGACACCGTCTAAGAGGCAAAGAGGAGGTGGATGGGGTGAAGACCTCTAGAGAGGGAGACTAGGAGGGGAGCAACATTTGGGATGTTAACAAATAAAATAATTAATTAAAAACAATCAAACCAAACCAAACCAAGCAAACAAACACAGCAGAATACAATACCAAGTGTTAGGACACTTAGAATTTCAAAAAGCGAGGCAAGTACCATAGTATCACGCTACAGAAAATATAATTAATTAAAAGCAGAATGGCTAGGCACAGGTGCAGTTTAAAACAGAATTAATTACAAGTAGGAAAGATTGTAAATACTCATAATGAAGATGGAGAAAAAGATCAGGACATTAAGGTGGTCAGAGCAGGGAGTCACCCACTAACATAGAGTGGTCATGAGTCTCTGGAAAAAGGTACCCAGAAAAGGAAACACAGCATCTTGAAAATCCAAACAGAAGAAATTTTCTACAATGATCCCTAAGATTTGGGTGCAGGGATAGAAGAGTGGAAGTGGAAAGTGATTGTTTATCAATAGACCCAAGATGTAGTTCATCCTCTTAGGTTTCTTTATTATTCTGGAAGGAGTCTAAAGCCTTTTTTTTTTCTTTCCTGTTAACACAAATGCATCTCTCCCAAAATAGTATGTCCTGGTAAAAGACATCTATAACCTTTATATTTACAATAAGTCTTGAACAGCTGGGCAGATACCTACCCTCTATGCTATTAGAATTTACTTTTCTATTGATAAGCTCAAGATATGACTTACCATGTTTTATTTGGGATGTTCTTAACTCAAATTGGCCAGCCCATAGAGCCATGTTTTCTTCCTAACCCATGGTGGCTTCTCCTTCCTCCTCTACCTTCTGCTCGTGGTTCTTTCAGACCCAAAGCCTGGGGAAACTTAAATCCCAGCTATGACTCTTCTGCCTGGATATTAGCTGTTGGCATCTTTACTTACCAATCAGAAATAACTTAGGGGCATGGTCAAAGTTCTACACACAGACTCCAAGTCTTGGGGACCCTCATTTAATATTACAATAGACAGCAAGACCAAACCTCAACAGTAAAAACCAAAGGAACAGGATGTCTGCTGTGAGATTGTGTCCCCTAGACGTGCCAGGGAAGCTATACCCATGAAGTCACAACAAGGCTACCTAAACGTGACCTGAACAAGGTATCAACAAAAGACATGCTAACATGAAAGGGAAAAATATCATGGGGCCCCACCTCTAGACAATAAACTATAGCAATGTGAAGAAAAGATTTTTTTCTCCAGAATTGGTTATCCAATACCAAAGGATCTGCCCTGCATTCATATACATGCACTTAATACTATAGGGATTGAACAGATTATACTTATATATTTATGAATGTATAACAGAGAACAACAGAAGAAAATGAGTCTGGAAAAATTTGAGAGAGAACAAGCTGGAATATAGAAGGGAGGAGTCAAAAGAGGGAAAGGATAAGGGGGAAATTGATGCATTTATATTTTAATTTTAAAATAAAAAATTTAAAAAGTTGCTCCATCTTCAAAATTCACAAAACAACTGAGATGGCTCTACAACAATCTAAGGTTGTTTGACAAAATTTAAAAATGCATGCCCATGTTTGTATGGGTATAGTACTAATATACCACTGGCACATAGTTCCATACACTAGCATTATTTGTAATACTGATAAAGATAAATAAGACAAATTAATTAATTAAAAGTTTTTTTAATAGATTAGATCAGAAACACTATACTCAAACACAAGAGAAGCTATAAATGAGACAAGCATGGGATAGCGGTGCAAGGACAGAAACACAGCATGTGCACACTACACTGACGTTACAAAGACATTCTCCTGGGACTTCATCCTGTTTTATAGCTTTATTTTGACATTTAGATCTCTGATTCAGAACTTCTTTCTCTAGACACTGTGAGAAATGGATCTGATGGTAACTTTTCCCTGATGGTTTTCAGTTTATCCAGCAGCAGCATTTTAAAATCTCATCTTTGGGGCTGGAAGATGTTGGCTCAGTTTGTAAAATGTTCTTCTTGCTAGAACACCTGCATGTGCCCACCAGAACTCACATAAAAATAAAAGCTTGTCATGATAGTCCATACCTCCAGTCCCAATTCTAGGAAGAAAGCAGAGATGAGCAGATTCCTGTAGTCGTTAGCCAGCAATTTAAATTGTTCAATGAGTTCCAAGACAGTGAGAGACCCTGACTCAAAAGAAAATTGTAAATGGTGCCCAAGAAGTGACACCTGAAGTTGTCATCTGTCATCCACATACACACATGCCACACCTATGCACACAGAAGCGTGCACATGCACACAGAGACATCTTTGTTTCTGTAGTCTACGGAGCTATCACCCTATTCTAGAACATTTTGCGAAGTTCCATTTCTAGATGAGTCAAACAGTTCCCATAGTCCCACAATATTCCACCCATTGTCATATTCTGTATCTCCATGTGGTTCCAGCAACTTCTGCTCCTCCTATTCCTGCCATTGGTTCATCCACCTATCTGCACTCTATTACCCTGGTGTTGGAATTACTAACGCCACATAATGTAGTTAGGTGACTGGGCACTGGCCTCCCACAATAATGTCCACTGAGGTGATTTCCCTCTTCCATGGTTTTCCCTCCATACATTTTCAGCATGTGCTTGTCCAGCTTTAGGAAAAGCTTATTGGTATTTGCCATTGGTGTCACAGTAACTTGGCGAATTGAGGAAGAATGGTCACTGAGGTGGTGTTCTCATAGTCTGAGGAAAACCAAACAATATCACTGACTCAAATCCACTCTTGTGCCTCTCAGCAATGTCTTCTGCTTATTCCTGAGTCTGGCATTTCTTTGCATTTTCTGCTTATTGTGAGTGTTGTTCTTCCTCCATTGTATTTGGAATTGGTCATTATTTGTGCTCATGACACTAATTATTTCCCCAAATCGCAAGGCCTTCACGCCATTCCCCATGACACATGAGTATGTGATTACTGTAGGTGAACCCGTGTAAAGAATGATCAATAGACACATGTAGACACAGAGAGTAGGCCAGGCTAGCTCACAGGACTTGATATTTGCTGACTTAGCAGTGGCTTATTTTTTCTGGCTGGATTAATACCTACAAGGCAACACAGAGCAATGCTCAGTCAAGATCTTTTCTGGCCATTATATTGTCTGAACTACTTTTTTTTTTCTTTTCAATTTTTTATTAGATATTTTCTTCATTTACATTTCAAATGCTATCCTGAAAGTCCTCTATACCATCCCCCTGCCCTCCTCCCCTACCCACCACACTCCCACTTCTTGACCCTGACATTCCCCTATACTGGGTCATATAAAGTTTGCAAGACCAAGGGGCCTCTCTTCCCAATGATGGCTGACTAGGCCATCTTCTGCTACATATGCAGCTAAAGACACAAGCTCTGGGGGTACTGATTAGTTCATATTGTTGTTCCACCTATAGGGTTGCAGACCCCTTCAGCTCCTTGAGTACTTTCTCTAGCTCCTCCATTGGGGGCCCTGTGTTCCATCCAATAGCTGACTGTGAGCATCCACTTCTGTATTTGCTAGGCACTGGCATAGCCTCACACAAGACAGCTATATCAGAGTCCTTGTCTGAACTACTTCTAAGAAGTTTGCCAGAAAACTTCAAGACCTGCCTTTCTTGGAGTGTCATCATAAAAACACCACCAGTAGAAATTTCTCCTCGATTATAAACAATGGACTTCTATATAGTTTGTTGATGTTTTCTGCATTTGTTTCGTATTCCTAGTGCTAATTGTACTGACTGAGCAATTTAAAGCCATACACATTATTTTTCTTATATATCCTGGAAGTCAGAAATTCACTGTCTTATAGAACAAGAACAAGTTATATTAGGAGCCACAAGCTTTCTGGGTATTCTAAAGGGAAACTATTTCGCTTTTACAGATTCTGGGTACCTATACTCCTTGCTCTCTTCCTCCATCTTCAAAGGCATCATGTTATCATTTCGTTCTGTTTCTATGCCTCCATGGCGGAAGGGGGGTCAGCTTCCTTATTCTTAATCTTGAATATTGTACTTTCACAAGGCAGTCCAGCATAATATCCCAATTCAAGACCCTAAATACAATCACATATGTACACTCCTTTTACCATGCAAGGTAGTACAATCTTAGGTTCTGCAAAATAGACTGTAGATATCTTTGGAGAATTTCCATTATGTCTACCACATTTTCATTTTTCTTTCCTCCAATGATATCAGGGTGTGAGAAGGCACAGCTGACAAAGGGTTTGGATGCTTACAGGGAAGCAGCAGAGTGGGAGAAAGGCTAACCATGGACAGACCTATATGTGTGCTCTGGAGCCCTGGGCCATTCTTATCGTGTGACTTGGGGAAGGACCTTCATTTCTTCATCTACAGCTTTAAGTAAATTGTACTTGCATCTAGTGTTTAAGTTCACAAAAGAAATAAGTGAGTTGAAAGTCTGACACATCTGGTGCCTAGCACATAGTACAAACTCAATATTCACTCCCTATAATCTTCTGTCACTTAAAAAGCAAAAGGACATTTTTTTCTGGTGCTGTATCAATATCCTATTTAAATGAAGAATAATTGGACTTCAAATTGTAAACCAGTTTTTCTTATTCATCAAGAAGCTTTATGGTGGTTATAATAATGATCATTTGATAACTCAAACTGACTAACTGAAACAGGGCACACCATCCAGGACGTCCTGTCTCAGCACTGGAAGATGGACAGCCCACTCAGGACCCCATCCCCGTGCCTAGCACTCAGGAGACAATACGTGCTTCATGCCTTCAGCTCTGACATTTGTTCTGAAGGTAGGTTATTTTTAATAACAAATGTCAGAACTCAATATTTGTTTTTACTGAATACCTATTTGTAGAAAATCTAACTTCAATATTCTATAATTGATAAGCCAAAAGATCCAGGACCAATATATTTGCAAAGAAAATATCTGTGCTCTTACAAACTATATTTTCTGGCTATATCAGACTATCACATACTATTTGAGCAGGGTAACATAGTCACTAGCACTATTATTAATTCTAAGTGACTTTGTGAACACGTAAGTACAGACTGTGTCTTACTAACATTGCTTTAGCCAACATTGCAAGATAAAATTTGATTTTGCACCTTTAGCAATGCAGGAACTTATCTAATCTTTTATGACACTGCCATATTTGAGTTTATTATTATTCCTGCCCACATGCCAGTAACTATTCTGACTAACATGCCATCAAAGACACATTTAAATGGTATGAATTCACTAGTGTTTGTGTTGCTGTGTGAATAGACCTACCAGAAGCAACCTAAGGGAATAAGGACTGATGTCACCATCTTAGTGGGAAGGATCAGTGGCAGGAGTGTGGCCGGCATGCACAGACAGAAAACAGAAAGAGGTGAACTTGGTGATTATAAATTCTCATTCTTTTCTTTTGTCCAGCCTTGGATGATGCTACTGATATTCAGGGTGGGGTTTCCCTTCATTTAAATCTCTACATCTAGAGGCATCTCCAGGTAGTGATAAATCGGGTAAAGTTAAAAATGAAGGTTGGCCATCACATGATGTGACTTCAGATTTTGTTCCTCTATTATGCAATTTAAACTTTCAAATCTGTCTGCCAACATGCCCATTTCTAAATCTGCAATAATAATTAAATCCATACTCTTAGATTTATTCATGCAATCTCATGTAACATGCTTGCTGTTGTAGTTTAAGGCTACTGTAAGCATGTGTAGTTTACAATCTACTACTATATTTATGGTTTTTATTTTTTGCAAAGGATTATATCGTTATCTACTGCATTGTCTTCCCTTAGCTTATTCTAGTCCAGGTCTTTGTATGTTCACAAACAGAAGCAAAAAGCATATGTTATAAGCTTTGCCCTTATGGCACCTGAATCCTTCCTTGTTCAATTTTCCTTAATAGCAAAACACTTTAAAAGGATTAGGCACACTTCATTCCCTTATTAACTTACAAATGTAGCAACCTGTCCATTTAGTAATTTCAGAATTAAAAGTTCTCAAACACTGTTAATATAGATGATAATGCGGGGAGGTGGATGCTCACAGGTTATACCATCAAAGTTATTAATAATTATTTTCAGAATTGTATTTCTGTGTTCATCAGCTTTGTTTTTCCTTTATGTTTAAGTTCATATTTATTTTTCCTATGTGGGCATGCAGGAGGGTGTTCATGCGCCAGCAGGCAGGCATGCGGATGTACATGTGCCAGCAGGCATGAGGGTGTTCATGAGCCAGCAGGCATGCGGATGTTCATGTGCCAGCAGGCATGCATGCGGATGTTCATGTGCCAGCAGGCATGCATGAGGATGTTCATGTGCCAGCATGCATGAGGGTGTTCATGAGCCAGCAGGCATTCGGATGTTCATGTGCCAGCAGGCATGCTACAGCATGGACTGATGTCAGCGGATAACTTTGTGGAGTGAGTTGTCTCCTTCAGTCTTCCTATAGGTTTCCAGAATTAAACTCAGACGGCCAGGCTTTTGTGACAAAGTTCTTTACCCACTTCTACCATCACTCTCTAGCCAGCAAGAATTTAACAGTCAGGAAAAGTTAAATTAAGACATCACAATCCTCTAGCTTTCTTAACACCATAATCCTTTAGTTAGCTTGGGATTTTCCAGCTCAATAGTCTAGTGCTTTCTCTCATTAAGGAGGGTCGCATGATGACTACTGTCCTGGTGGTTTAGACCAATGGACTCAGTAGAAGACAGTGTGTCTTAGTGGCAGCAGGTCTGACCTCCTCCCTGCTTCACATGTCACCCCTCCCTGTAACCTTCCCTGTACACATGTCTGCCTTTACGATTCTGTTAGTAGTTTGTGTCCCTGCTTCCCTATTGCCACAGCCTTTCCACATTTCAAGCCACCTCTCTCTGAGACTCCAGATCAGAGAAGGAGGTGTCTTAGTCAGGGTTTCCATTCCTGTACAACATCATGACCAAGAAGCAAGTTGGGGAGGAAAGGGTTTATTTGGCTTACATTTCCATACTGCTGTTGATCACCAAAGGATGCAGGACTGGAACTCAAGCAGGTCAGAAAGCAGGAGCTGATGCAGAAGCCATGGAGGGATGTTCTTTACTAGCTTGCTTCACCTGGCTTGCTCAGTCTGCTCTCTTATAGAATCCAAGACTACCAGCCCAGAGATAGTCCCACCCACAAGGGGCCTCTCCCCCTTGATCACTAATTGAGGAAATGCCCCACAGCTGGATCTCATGGAGGCATTTCCCCAACTGAAGCTCCTTTCTCTGTGATAACTCCAGCTGTGTCAAGTTGACACAAAGCTAGCCAGTACAGGAGGTATTCACGCCTCTTCCTTCTCTGGACTTTGTTGACTGACTCCAGGCATCAAATCAGATGTTATAATCCAGTTTTCATTATCCATAAACACCAAATAACCCAATAATAGATGACACTACACTTGCTAAAACCTGTCTTCAGCAATGTCACTGGAACCCCAAAGGGACTTTTCAGAGAGTAAAATACTTACAGAAATTTCAAAGTACAATAAATCATAATATGAACATTGGGTATATTTTATATAAAATACTTTATTTATATTTAGTTTTGTGCTACATTTTATTTGGACTTAGAAGTGAAAGGTAGCTTATGTCCTACCTCACCCTAATGAAGTTTTAAAACAGGTTGTGCTTCTTAACGTGACTCACTAGAAGAAACATTTGAAGCCTTTTTATAAGAATGTTAATGCCAAAGTCACAGACATAAATGGAGGTCAGGTTCATCTCTGATTCTGAATGCAATCAAATATTTCCTATGGTGCATAGAACTCATGCAAATGAAAAATATAAGAGTTGTCTCATTTATAAGTGCAAATCACTGAAAATGGGGACTATTAGTGAGCCATACAACCTCAAGTAGAACATGAAAAAAGTTTCTATAAGAGCAATTTGCTGGCTGTGGGGAAAACCCACAGTCAACTGGATGCAGTGGGTATGAGAAACTATTATAATCCAGGAAACAAAGGGATTTCATGTGAATGTGGAGTCTGCAATCAGAGGTCAGACATAACTGTGCATGTAGGTTAGATGGTTCTGCAGTTACAAGCACAGAGAGAAGCTGTCATTGATACAGACATGGGAGCAGATTTCTTTTTTCCTTTGGGAAAACAATAAAATCATAGCAAAATCCTTGCAGAGAGTAAAATCATAGCCATACACTAAGTCTCAGCTTCCTTGGAGCCTAAAGGAAGTTGATCTGTGAAGGAAGGACAGTAGAGTGGCCTGGAGTCACCATAGGGGAGGGCCACGTGTTCATTAGCAACTGCTGTCATAATCTACACACCATGGATAACAAGAAACAGAGACCTGCCAGAAGTGTCCCAGTAGCTCAGGACTGGCTATGATGGTGCATATATTTGGTGGTCTTGGTGTATTTCCTAAGCAAAGACACACTGTTAGTGTAAACAGCATTCACCAGGAAATGTGCATGCATTGTCAC
Organism: Mus pahari; assembly: GCF_900095145.1. Classification (NCBI taxonomy): domain Eukaryota; kingdom Metazoa; phylum Chordata; class Mammalia; order Rodentia; family Muridae; genus Mus; species Mus pahari. Next base: position 8,493,057 of record NC_034596.1, on the reverse strand, counting down.
TAAACAATACTTTAAAGATTTCATAGAAAATGTCAAATAACGTTACTAACTTCAGTGTGTAGCACTGTACCATAAAATATGATGTGCAAAAAACTGGGATTATTTTCCACCAAACAATAAGCCACCGAACACTCCCGTATGTATATCCATATATAAAACATTGTCATTTTCCACCAAACAATAATTTGAAGCTAATTTTAGTGTGACAAAACCATTAGCATTCTTTCTGAAGTTGAGATCAGCATGGGACAGTGCTGTCTGACTTTATATACACCCGAATGACAGATGGAATATGTGGTACATACCTTACAAAACCCTCAAAGAAAGTGAGAATGTATCACAGGCTCGGGCTCTGAGTCTGTCTGGCATGCACTGCCAACCTCTATTGTAGCAAAAGGGTGATTTCTTTTGAGAGGAATTGAAGGCTAGTTTGCTGACACTGCCATCTCCTTCAATGTTTAATTGGAGACACTTTGTTATAGGTCTAGACAGGCAACTGTGTCCTCATTGTCTACTAAAGCCAGTTTAGTGTCAGTCCATCCAAAATGTTGATGAGGTGTCTTTGAAACAAAGAAAGGTGTCTACAGCTAAAAATGAAGAAAATGAAACCATTTGCACCAGTCAACAAAAACATTTTGTCCAACTGCCAACCTCTCACTTAGCGTTAAGCGTTCTTACTCTAAAGCATGCCTCCTTTCCTTTTCCTGTGTCCTTCCTCAAGGCGTGCACAGTCTCCATTATGCTGCACTTGCATGCCCAAGCATGCTCCTGGATGAGCTCTCTCTGAGATTTAGAGAACAAAGTGAACCAACCAGTCTGACATGCACAGGAGCTGAGTGAGCCCAAGTGAACGGCATGAATTTTCACACATGTTGGGTGACCACAGCATGTAGAGCAGCACCCAGGCTCTCCTGAGGATGTTGGGACCTGTGCAAATCTAACATCTTAGCCATCCCATAATGAAATTCACATGGAATCTCCCACCCCAGGCAGATTTGTGTCAGCTTTCTTAACATGTTTCAGTTGCATGAGCTACTAATTAAGGGTGTTCATTGTTAAATGAAATAAATAGTCCCCACTTAACCCATTATAGGTATAGGCTGTAAAACAAACAGTTATGTGACACATGACTCATGTTAACATAGAGAAAGTCTGGAATGGCATTTCTGTAACAGTGTAACCTCTTCAGTAATCATATGTTCCATGTTAGGAGCTAAATGGGGTGCCGATCATGAAGACGGCACATCCTTCCACTGTTGACATTTGGTCTAAGGATAGAAATGCCTGGAGCACCTATGTAGGATTTATATCCCAAATGGGGTTGAGAAATGAAAATATTAATGGGACTTGGCTTCAACTCTTCCATGTGTTTGGGATCCTGCATCCTGGTTCCAAGCAGAAGCATGAAATTCTCCTATCTGGGCCAAAGAAGTTCCCAGGAAAACATCCACATGCAATAGAACAAGCCGACTTTTAAATGACACTCTTTTGTCCCAGTGCACTCAAGTTTACCATAGATATTGACAGAAGGAAAATGAAGTCTAAGATGTACTAGGTTTTCTCCAGATATGACATGACAAAATAATCAGTGGACACAGTAGTCTCCTGAAGATCAAATGAGCACATCAATTAAGACACACATGACATTTTGTCCTATTGACAGTGTCCTTTGCCTTACAGAAGCTTTTCAGTTTAATGAAGTTCCATTTGTCAATTGTTGATCTTAGAGCCTGAGCCATTTCTATGCTGTTCAGGGAATTTCCCCTGTGCCAATGTATTCGAGACTATTTCTTATTTTCTGTACTATTAGACCTAGTATATCCGGTTTTATGTTGAGGTCCTTGATCCACTTGGACTTGAGCTTTGTACAGGGTGATAAATATGGATTGATTTGCATTCTTCTACAAGCAGACCACCAGTTAGAATAGCACCATTTGTTGAAGATGCTTTCTTTTTTCCACTGTATGATTTTGGCTTCTTTGTCAAAGACCAATGTCCATAGGTATGAGAGTTTATTTCTGGGTCTTTAACTCTATTCCATTGATCAACCTGTCTGTCTCCATACCAATACTGTGTGATTTGTTTTTAATCACTATTGCTCTGTAGTATAGCTTGAAGTCAGGGGTTGTGACTCCCTCAGAAGTTCTTTTACTGTTGAGAATTGTCTTTGCTGTTATTTTTTTTCTCCATATGAAGTTGAGAATTGTTCACTCCATGTCTGTGAAGAAGTATGTTGGAATGTTGATGAGGATTGTATTGAATCTATAGACTGCTTTTATTTTATTTTTATTTTTTATTTTGTTTTTTTTCGAGACAGGGTTTCTCTGTGTAGCCCTGGCTGTCCTGGAACTCTGTAGACCAGGCTGGCCTCGAACTCAGAAATTCTCTGGCATCTGCCTCCCAAGTGCTGGGATTAAAGGTGTGCACCACCACTGCCCGGCATTTTTTTTTTTTGACTGCTTTTATTAAAATAGCCATTTACTATATTAATCCTACCAATCCATGAGCATGGGAGATCTTTTCATCTTCTGAGGTCTTCTTCCATTTCTTTTTTCAAGGACTTGAAGTTCTTGTCATACAGTGCTTTCATTTACTTGGTTAGGATTACACCAAGATATTTTATATTTTTTGTGACTATTGTAAAGTGATTTGCTTCCCTAATTTCTTTCTCATCCCATTTATTCTTTGTATAAAGGAAGGCTACTGATTTGTTTGAATTAATTTTATATCCAGCCACTTTGCTAAAGTTATTTATCAGTTGTAGGAATTCTCTGGTAGAATTTTTGAGGTTCCTTATGGAAACTATCAAATCATCTACAAATACCGATACCTTGACTTCTTCCTTTCCAATTTGTATTCCTTTGACACCCTTTTGTTGCATACTTGTGCTCTAGCTAGAACTTTGAGCACTATATTGAATAGGTAGGAAGAGAATGGGCAGCCTTGTCTTATCCCTGATTTTAGTGGGACTGCTTCAATTTTTTTTCTATTAATTTGGATGTTGACTATTGGTTTGCTGTATATTGCTTTTATTTTGTTTAGGTATATTCCATGAATTCTTGATTCTCCAAGAATTTTGACATGAAGGGATGTTGGATTTTCAGCATTTAATGAGATGATCATGTGATTTTTTTCTTTGAGTTTGTTTATATATTGTAATATGTTGATGTATATGATGATGGATTTTCATATATTGAATAATCCCTGCATCCCTGGAATGAAGCCTACTGGATCATGGTGAATGATGGTTTTTGATATGTTTTTGGATTCAGTTTGCAAGATTTTTTAAGTACTTTTGCATTGATATTTATAACCTAAACTGGCCTGAAATTCTCTTTCTTTTTGGGTCTTTTTGTAGTTTAGGTATCAGAGTAACTGTGGCTTCATAGTATGAATTATGTAACATTACTTCTGTTTCTATTTTGTGGAATAGCTTGAGGAATATTGGTATTAGGCCTTTTGTGAAGGTTTGGTAGAATTCAGTACTAAAGCCATCTGGCCCTGGACATTTTTGGATGGGAAGTTTGTAATGACTGCTTCTATTTCCTTAGGTGTTATGGGACTGTTTAAACAGTTTACCTGGTCTTTATTTAACTTTGGTAAGTGATCTAGAAAATCACCCATTTCACCTAGATTTTCCAGTTTTGTTGAGTATAGGCTTTTGTAGTAAGATCTGATAATTTTTTTATTTCCTCAGTTTCTGTTGTTTTGTCTCCAGTTCCATTTCTTTCTTTTCTTTTTTTTTTAACTTTTTGTTTGTTTGTTTGTTTTTCGAGATAGGACAGGGTTTTTCTGTATAGCCCTGGCTGTCCTGGAACTCACTTTGTAGACCAGGCTGGCCTCGAACTCAGAAATCCGCCTGCCTCTGCCATCCTGAGTGCTGGGATTAAAGGTGTGTGCCACCACGCCTGGCGTACAGGTGTCTCTTCTACAACACTGACTAAAGATTATTTTGCCTTTGATGCTACCCAAGGATATTGATCTTGTCCTACAAATTTCATTTTAAAAAAGTCACTCTGAGTATGTGACTATAAACATGCTGCTCAATTGCAGATTGCTCATATGCAAATAAGAAAAGATCTTTTTATGTACACTGTAACATTTATCTGAAGAAAACTCATCCCTGCAAAGCCATGGCAAAGGCTTTATAATATTTATTGCATATATTTCCCATAAACTTATGAGAAATACTACTAATATTTCATAAAGTAATATTAGGGATACAAAAGACAAATATGGGGTTGACCCCATCCTCACAGAGTTATAGTCAGGCCCCCAAGTCAGTGAGGAACCATTGAAAAAGGCAGAGCTTTTATCAAAGCAGAGCTAGGTGCCATAGAGGGCAAGTCCTAGAGTCTTTCACATCATATGAGAATGGGGATTGGTGGGTCAACATGATTTGTCTGAAGAAGTGAGATTTGAGACCCAAAGTCATAGCAAGAAGTCAGGCAAGCAAATTGGAGGAGATGGTGATTCTTAGGAGAGCAGAGATGGAATATGAATATATGTATATATGTATATGTATATAAAATCAGAAATCAAATCCATTCAGCCTAATTCTGTATATGGTGTCCCATCCAGTACATGGAGGACTCATGAAGTAAGTTATTTGGCTTTTACCTAGAAAAAAACAAAGAGTTCAGAAGAAAGATAAAAGGGAAACTGAGGGAGAGAAGCCAATTTGAGCAAGGTCACCAAGAGGCAGAATTCATATTTGGTAGTCAGTATCCAAAGCCGATACTGACACAAAATACTGCATTCTAAACTGTTACTCTGAGAAGGATCCTTGTGACAAGTCACTGGAGTGCTTACATGGCTTCCATTTCTTAGCCATAAAGATGTATTTTTTCAAAGTTTATATTGTGAATTTTTTATACTTAAAATGTATGAAATTTCCTGTAGCCAACAACCATCTAACTTAAGCAATTATCAATAGTTTTCTAAAGAAATAGATAAATATAATGAAGTCATTTCTGTTTGAGAAAAAAAGCACTGAAAAAAAGAATTTTATCACGGAAAAATTAAGTATCCTGACAGTGATTATCCACTACAAGCACTGAAGGTAATTATCCTAGATAAATCACAGGGTAGGGGGCAAATGTAGACACAACCCCTCCTACAGCCAGCAAGGTGAGGAAGGGACATGTTTGGTGTCAGTGTGCCTTCAAGTTAGAGAACTTAGCTTCTCTTCTTGATATTTAGAAGGTAACACACATACATGGTTCTTTTAATAAACAGGAAATCTGCCATTATATATTTTGTATATTACCTTCTACATGGGAGAGCATGGCACCTTCCTGTGATGCCAGCACACAGGATGCAGAGACTGGGAGTCCCTGGGACAAAATGGCTAGCCAGAATTGCTGAAAAGCTCAGCTTCAGCTCCAGGGAGAGACAGATAGAGAAATAGAACCAGCATCAAACTCTAGCACACACTATCACATACGAATCCACTTACTGCTTCCCAGATATGCTTGCGTGTAGACCCGTCTCCTAGAGCATAGTAGAGCTTTTAATGTCTCCAGAAATAATTATATACTTTTCTCCATTTTTAATATTATTGCAAAATGTTTGGAGTCATTTGATATCTTATGTTTAGTATGATTTTCATATTTTACATGAACCTGACTTTTTGGGTGGAAAGTAGTTCTTAGTGTAATCATTTAATGTTGTGTTTGTGCATCTATATTTATAAGGCATTTTGTCCTCTATTACATGATATTGGATTTTAATAAATACTAATGTTTTCTACTTTAGAAATACATTAGAAAACTGGTTAAAAATCACCTAAGATATAAAAAAACCTTAACTTTTAATATTTTTAGAATTCATTTCTTTTTGTATTAGTGTAGTTCACTGACAACTTTCTGTATGACTTTAACCTTGTTATCTGTGTGAGGTTTCTATTTCATCAAAAGTTCATTTTGATCACTTAAACCGTCCCCCAAAGAAAGCAGAAATATCTTCAAAAACTTATTTATTTTACTTATAAAAGGAAAACAAAGTCCTCTGTATTAGGCTGGTGTATTATGGTGGCCTCAATAGGCTCATATATTTGAATGCTTAGGGAGTGGTGCTATTTGAAAGGATCAGGAGGTGTGGACTAGTTGGAAGAAGTGTGTCACTAGTAGTGGAAGGCCCAAACCAGGTCCAGTGTTGCTTTCTTCCTGCTGTCTGGGGACCCGGAGGTAGAATGTGCAGCTATCAAGTCAGCTTTCAGACTGCCATGCTTCCTGCAATGCTGATAATGGACTGAGCATCCGAAACTCTAAGCCAGCCCCAATGGAGCCCGTTCCTTTGTAAGAATTGCAGTGTTCATGCTGTCTCTTCATGGCAATGGGACACTGACTGAGACAGTTGAGGTTAGGGGAAGAACAGCTGTTGGCTACGCCATTTTGGCACTCTCAGTTTGGAAATACAGCACACAGAGTTAAAATACAAAAGAAAATCTGTTTTTAATTTTTCTGTGAAATATTTTTATGAGTCTGGTTGAGAAGGTTATATACAAAAGCATGAATATAGTTTTGCTGAGGGAGTTACAGAGAAGTATCATGTTTAATCCTTCCTCTAAAAGGGCTCATGTGGTGCTAGAGACATGAATAAGTGACTCAGAACATGCCCTTATCTTGCAGAGGACCTGAGTTCAATGCCAGTAGCCATGTCAGGCAGCTCTCAGCCACCTGTACCTCTAGTTCCTGAGGATGTGAGGTCTCTGGCCTTCATGGTACCAGCAATCACATGCATACCCATTTCATGCACATATGCATAACTAAAAGTAAATCTTGAAAAGTGCTTATGCTCTGCTTAAATTTTTCTTGTGTAGAACGTGAAGAGCACATAGCACTAAAGGACCATGGAAAGTTCCTGCACAAGGCTCCATTGCTCACTATCTCTCTCTCTATCTTCATTGCATGTCAGATACATCAGATCACTCAGACTTCCTTGTGGGTTCTGGAACATCCCACTCAGTTTCAGGAGACTCCAGTTAAATTTCAGCTGAGTGCACACTTATGAGCCTTTGACCTAACCTTCCATTCCATATCTAGCTCCATAGATGCCAGAAATGTATGAGTTTCAGACTCCTTGGTTTAGATCCCAAAGAAAATTCTGTTTCTGCTTTTGAAGAACAACTTGAGATGCAAAAATATTTAAATTGTTCCGAGACCATTGGGTTTGGTTGTAGACACGCTGGGGTTGGTATCAGCACCAGGCACTCAGATGGTGAACAATAAGAGTTCTGAGAGCCTCCTGTGCCCAAGACATTAATGCAGGGCTTCTCATTTTTCTGTCAACTTCGCTCTGTCTTTCTTTTCATATATCTTGCAAAGAATACCAGGTCCCTGATTGTGGGTGTTCTTCATGAGAGAAGGAGAGAGGGGAGAGAGAAGAGAAAGAAAGGGCAAGGAGAGAAGCACTGAAGTGGAAAGAAGATAAAAAGAGTGAAGGGGAAGGGAGAGGACGGGGAGGGAAAAGGAGGAGGGAAGAGATGGGAGAAGAAAAGGGTAAGGAGAGCTGAATTACAGGGGTAGAATTAGTATATATTTTCCCTTTGAGTTAAAGAAATGTTTTGCAAATGTTTATAGCTTTTGGGTTTAAAGACAGAACAAAGAAAAGGATATTTTCACAGGCCATGGGCAGAGTTCCAAAGAAGAGCTGCCAGCAAACGGCAGCTGTGAGAGGAAAGTTCAAGGGCCATCTGCATGTTGCCAGTGCCCTCTGGATGCCTGAAGGGCTGAGAAAGGTGGGTGGCATCCTAGCACAATTCATTTCATGATGAGTCTGAAAATGCTGGAGCACAAGCTATGGGGATTGCCTTTTGTGGCCCTGCAGGCTTGCTGGTTGCTGGCCACTAGGAGGTGAAAGGTCAGAGAACAACTGTGACAGCTCTCTCCCTTTTCCGGTGTTTTGGGCATTTACAAGCAATTTTATTTTTGGAAAGAGTTACAGGAGTGAAAGAGGCTTTGAACACAGGACCCTTATTTGTACCGTGAGTACAAATAGAAGACAGAAAGTTGTTCCCCAGCCACCAGGGTGGACACAGACAGGGTCCGATGGGGACAAATAAGAAGCCTGCAAGGTCAGCATGCGAAGGCAAAGGGGGCAGCATGCCCACCTGGAAGAAAGCATGCCTCCACCTCCACCCTGTTAGTAGAAGGAAAAGGAAACCAACCTTCCAAAGGGAAGAGGCTTGCTGGCCAGCCACCTGGCTGTGCTTCCGAGACTGTCCATCAGTGGGGGACAGAGGGTGGAAAGTCAGGACCAGGCTTGTGGGCAGTTTGCACATGTTTCCCTTCTACAGAGAATAAAGCGAAGGCTCCAACACCCCATAGCAGATCCTCACCAATGTCTGAGAAAGTCAAATGCAGAGGGAAGCAAGGTGTTAGCCAGCAGTGAATGTAGCTGCTGTGCAGTGGGAAGGGCCTGGGACTCTCATTTTGAATTTCATAAAAACTAAGGGTACCTTCTACAGAAAGGATTCTTAGACATCATCCTCATTAAAACGGGAATTGAGAGCAATATGGACACGAGGGAGATGTGGATGGGAGAAAGGTAAGAGAAGGTGTGGGGGAGAGAGCAAGCAGAATACATTATACACATGGGAAATGCCAAAGAACAAAATGAATCAATAAAAACAAACACAGAAAAAAATGGTCCAGAGAGAACAGGAAACCCTCGCTCCACTCCTCCTCTTCCTCCTCCTCCTCTCCCTCCTCCCTTTCCCCCTCCCCATCTTCATCCCCTCCTCCTCTTCCTCTCATGGCTTTCACCTGGGGTCAGGAGTTTCCACAGTGTGATTTCCTACTGGGTTAAACACTGCAAAGGTGAAGAGATGGTTCTGACTTGGATTGGGGGGCTAAATTAAGTTTGGCATCTTTATTGTTTTTAATTGATGCAATTTACTCACTATAATTGCACATGTTTTTGAGAAACAGAGTGAAAAGTTAATATAAGTAATCCATGATACACAATATAATGTACAACATAATATATACAGATAAAATCAGTATAATTAACTTTTTTCTTCAAAGACTTGTGCATGTATATGGTTTTAGAACTTTCAACCACTACCCTTTTCTAGTTATTTATTAAATTATGTAACATGTCATAAGCTACAGTCACCCACTACACTGCAAATCACTAGGATGTATTCATTCTATATAACATTTTGTTGCCTCTCTGTGTGTTTCTCTGTCTGTCTGTCTCTCACTCTCTCTCTCTCTCTCTCTCTCTCTCTCTCTCTCTCTCTCTCTTCCATCTTTCCTTAGGGAATGTCTCCAGCAACCACTACTCAAGGTTCCTCTTTTTTTCAACTTCTCTATATAAGCAAGGATATGTTATATTTATCTTTCTATTCTTGGCTCGTTTTATGGATGCACAATATTCTATCAAATATATATACAATGTTTTCTTTACTTATTTGTGGATGGATACCTTTATCTCTTTCATATCTTGCTATCATGAATAGTGTCTCAATAAAGATGGGAATGCAAGTATTTCCTTGATACATTATTAACAGGATAACTGGAGACCATGATGCTTCTGTTTTTACTCTTTTGTGGGAAGATCCTCTTACTGGTTTAGAATTCCCTCACATTTTAGCATTCAACAGTCCTCTGATTCATCAATATGTTGTAAATTGACTATTCTATATGAAGCTGTGGTAATTGCTGTTGGGGTTGCAAGCAGGTAACAATGCTACATGGGTTTATGGTACTTTTCAGTTTACTAGGCAAAAACAAATGAGAAACAGCAAAAAAGAATGCCCCACAAAAACAAAACAAATAAACAAACAACCCAACCAACTAACCAATCACTCACACAAACAAAGGAAAAAACACCCAACCTAGCTCATTTACATTTTATCCACAAATAAGTCAGAGCATTAGGCAACTGAGTGGGGAAATACTTAGAGAAGCTAAGTGATTTGTCATGGAAGGTACAAACTAGTGCTTGAATCCAGACACTTGACCTCAATGGTAAGAAAATTAGGAAATACACAAGGCAAGTAGTGTTTGTTGTGCTGTATCATTGCATGCCAATATAACTTATTCTTGCATTGTTCAGTGGGTTCTCTCCAGTGAGATATATGCTTTTCAGTGGAGATGTCCGGTGGATGACTGAATCTGGGCAGAAAGGATGAAAGCATAGGAATCCATGAATGTAGATAACAACAGAAATCAACAGTCATCATGCATCACTAGCATGGAAACTCCTATAATTAGGAGAGCTACAAGTGTGGGCTTCTTTGTTAAGAATCATTCATGCAATAAAAATATATCAAGCAATTACATTTACAACACGTTTTCACTACTTTCACTGAATGACACTTGAAATTCTCCCACTCCTCCATGGGTGCTGGAATTATCCAACCTGCAGCTCCCTGGCCTGTGGAGTCTTCTATTTATTTTTATTTCTGTATTTTTTTAAAAAAAGATTTTCATACAGAAACAGAAGGCACTTTGGTTGCCTTCACGCTCCCTCTCCTCTTTCTCTCATGGCCCCTAGCATTTACCCCTCAAATCTCAAATGTATGTCTTCTTTTATTTCATTTATATACATATACATAATACAAACACATACATACACATACATATACATATACATATCCTGAATCCAATTGCTCTTGCCATAAGCACATTGGTGTAGGGTTGACCGTTGACCATGGGCAACCCACCAGGGCACTGATCTCTGAAGGAAATTGACTCTTCCTCTTCATCGTCTGTCTGAGAACCAGTCTACCATCCATTCTTAAGTATTGACTAGTGTGAACTTGTGTAGGTCTTATGCAAGCAAATATAGCTGTTGACAGTTCATGGGTACAGTATTTCTGTCATATCCAAAAGACTATTCCAAGAAGTTCTCTGATTCTTTGGCGTCTACAGGATTTCTGCCCAGTCTTCCATGGTGTTGCCTACACCTTGAATATGTCCCATTTGGGTATGAGCACTCCATCTATATAACACTGTCACCTTTCCAAGCCTCAGGGCTCATTGCAAAAGAAGAGGGGTGAAAGAATGCAAGTGCCAGAGGCAGTGTTTTCCATATAAAACGGGGAAGTTGCATAGACGAATTTACCCCAGTTAGAGCAATATACACAGGACCAATAAAATCCAGACAAAATATCAGTACACACATGGGATGTGGTCACAGATTCCCACCCTTAGTTGAGGAGCTATTAGAATTGATAGCTTTGGGGAGTGGAAGGGTTAGTTTTCCTTAAGGATGTGGCCATTGGTAAGTCAACAACACTCCAGTGTAGAAACACCTAGGAGTGTATAGGCAGCAAATGTTGGACCCAAATACATGTAGTTCCTAGTTACCTTTGTTGGAAATCACTTGAATTTGTTATATTCCCTGACAACACTCATTATTCCTATGTCCTCTTGCTTATGTTTCTTCGGATAATATTGACTAATCTAAGGATGTGGATCCTTAGACTAGAATTCTGAAATTGGATTGTTCATATTTATATATGGTTTTGGGTTTCCTTGAGTCGGTGTTCACTAAGTAGCCCAGGCTATCCAGGTACTTATTATATAGCCGAGGCTGTTCTCAAATTCATGACAATTCCTTTGCTTTAGTCTCTGTGTTGTTGACACTACATGTGTTAGCCATTGTGACTGGCTATGGGTAATATTCTTTTTGAGAAAAAATATAAGATAGTGGCTGCATCCAAGACAGGTGCAGATACTTATATCCAACCAATGGGCTGATGTTAGGGACACCTGTGGTTGAATTAGGGAAAGGTTGGAAGAAGGACAGGAGCAGGGCAACCCCACGGGAAGACCAGGAGTCTCAACTAACCTGAACTGCCAAGATCTTTGTACACTGAGCCACCAACCAAGTTGCATACACTAACTGGTCCAAGGCCCCCGACGCATGTGTAGCAGAGGACTGCCTGGTCTGACCTCAGTGAGAGAAGAAGCACCTAACCCTCCAGAGACTTGATGCCTTAGGACGTGTGGAGTCCTGGAAGGGTGGGGGTTGGGGGTGTGGACATCCTCTTGGAGATGAGGAAGAGGAACAGGATGAAGAACTGTCGGAGGGCAGACCAGGAGGGGGATAACGACTGAACTGTAAAAAATTATTAAAGATAATTTAAAAACCAAAACCAAAACCAAAACCAAACCAAACCAAAACAAAACAAAAACTTCAAAAATCAAAGGAATTGAAATGTCTTCTCCAATGAGAAATATCAAGACTTATTTTGAGCAAATATATACTAGAGGACTCTATTTTAAGTAAATAAATTATCTTTCTATGATGTGTTACAAAAATGGCTACATGAAATAGTATCATTATTACTTATTTTATCATCAGAGAATGGAATGAAATTAATGGATGCGAAAGGCTGGGAAATGTAGGTGCCTGAGTGCTTTATTCTCTATGACAATAAAGCTTTGAATAAACATTATGGAGTCACCTGGCATGCTACAGCTTTGGAAAGCACACATAAGGAAAATATACATTAAGATCATGGATATAAAATGAAGAACCTGAATTAAACCTGAATTAAAGAACAAGGATGAAAGAAGAGTCCCCCATGGCTCATGTTGTGCAAGATCAAATTCTTCCATTGTATTGATGAGGTTGACTGGACCCGGAATTGCATGATCTCTAAAAATCTAATAAATATGGAGCCTAAAATGTGTCTCTTGAAATACAGAAGACCCATTAGTTATTGTGTCATTTAATTGTGGGAATAAATTAATTATTCTACCACTTAAAAATTAAATAAAGTAAGGGCACAAGATTAGGCTGATTTGGAATGTAATGGTGCGTCTGGGAGAAGTGAATATGATCAAAATATAATGTAAAAAAATTCTTAGGGAATTAATATAGTATATATACATATACACATAGGTATGCATACACACCTATGTATATCTTCTTTGGTAAGTTGTGAGAGCCATACTAATCGATGTGCATAGAATGAACATTTAGAGGACAAGTGACCACTATATCAATTTAGCAAAGTAGTAGATTATTGTCTAGGGTCTATGATGCCCTCCATCTACAGATTCTTGGTTAGGTTTGCAGTACCAACTATGACTTCTCTCCTATTTTTCAGTATTCAGGGACATTTCAATAGCAGATGCCATTTTCTAAGTATTTTTGGCCCTACACCCCAAACCCCTATGTAGAAATCTTAGCTCCCAAAATACTGGTATTAAGAGGTGGTCTTTGGAAGATAACTTGGTCAAAATGTTGTAGTCTTTATGGATGCGTTAGTAACCTGAAGGATGTCTTAGAAGGACTGTTATCAAGAAATCAGACCATAAATGCTAGAGAGAAAGTATTAAAGGGGGCCTCTTTATCCACTGCTGATGGGAGCTAAAATTAAGATAGAAAATTGTTATGGAAATCAGTTCTAAATGAACCAGCTATTCTGCATTCTGGCATATGGCCAAAGAACTCCATATCCTACCACTGAGTTAGTTGTACATCCACGTTAACTGCTGCTATATGACAGCAGGAAAATGGAACCAACCTAGATGTCCAATGCCAGATTAATATGTAACAAAAATATGGTACACATAAAAGTGAAATATTGTCAACTATAAAATGAAAGAGATGTTGACATTTTCAAGGAAAAAAATCACCCAAACTCAGAAAGGAAAAAAAAAAACACATTGTCTCTTATCTGCAGATTCTGGCCTATAATGTATACATGTATGAATGAAAGACTATAAGACTAAGTAAAGTACAATCCTCAATAGGAAACCAAACAGGTAACATTAGGTACTAAGGAAGGACAGAATGCGGGGAGTGGGCTCCCGGGGACTGAAGAGGGACATAAAGCTAAGTGTTTTCTAGTTTCGATGTTGTCGTTATCTTTTGTGTGTGGTGCATAAGTGAGTAAAAAATGCAATTGACAGTGATGAAGCCAAACCCTAAGCAAAGCCCCATGGCTTCAGAATGGCCATTCTAACTGTGCAGAGGTTCACAGAGATGCGTAAGGTCTGAGACTGGACACGTGTTAAAGCGGCTATATGAGTGTAGCTGGTGATGAGTTCATTTATGAGTTAATTACACCAAAGTGAAAATATGACGTGTTAGAAGAAGCCTCAGAAAGGATTTTCATTTCTTCCCCCAGGATAGCACAATCTATAAATCAGACAGCCAACCATTCCTTGGACTCCCAGTGTCTATAACTGTAAGAAATGAACCTCCAGTCATTAAATGGCTCCAGGTTGCAGCAACCCAACTGCACTAATGCAATAGAAATCTGCCACTTCTCCCATTTGTGCTTTCTTCCTCCACAGTGTTCTGCTCACCAGACCCCGGGAATGTCAGCCTTCAGCACACCACTCTCCCAATTCAACAAGATCCCCGTATGTTGCTGAAGCCCACCTCCCTTCACAATGGAATAGAAAACCTCCCCAGGGGAAAGCCAATGTGCTCATTAGTTTTGCTTCATTTCTCTCCTTTCCCTTGGGGAATCTAGTACTGTACAGCCAATTGCCCAAGGTCCAAAAACAGTTATTTCACATATTTTACCAAGATTTCTCATTGTTTATGGTGTGAGCGAGAGTTCACTAACAGCTAAGCTTCCAACATGGCTGGAGGCTTAAGTGTTCCCCTGTAGTTAGGAAGCGATAGGAATCTGTCACGAATGTGAAGATGACAGTGTTTGACATCTTAAAACGAATCATCTCGGGTAAGTTTAACCGTCTTTAAAAAAGTAAAATAAAACTTCCAACCCAGAGGAGAATGAGTATAAGTGGAATTTTTTTTTTTTTTTAGGAACATTCCGATAGTAGATGGAACGGGAGAAAGAAATGGAGCAACTGTGCCAAGAAGGCATGTCAAATGAAGCAACAGATGGGACTGTTTACTTCTGACAATATAGAGATGATTGGGGTATTTGGGAAAGACTTTAAAATAAACACTGGATGTTTAAAATTCTCAAATAGCCAAGGAAGAACCAACATCGTGGAAGAATTAAAAGTTATGAAAGATTAAACGTAGACATTAAAAACCATTAGAAAATCGGGGCTGAGATAGAAGAAAGAGAAAAAAAAATAGATTGGATATACTGAAGAAAGAGTCATACCAGAACACAGAACGGGTACAATCCAGCGTGGTGTGTAACACAGGGGAATAAAGAAATAACAAGAACTCTATCCAGACCGACTGAACTCTATCCAAGTGTCTACAAAGCATAAACTCAATGTGTGTCAATTATAAAGAAAACCTTACATTAAAAGCTAGCAGAGAGAATAATTTTTAACACACCCCAAAAATGTTATAAAAATAAGCATATAGAATTCTTGAATAATAGGCTGTTTTGAAAGCTTAACCTAACACATTCAGAATCATGAGTAGGGTAACAGTGGTGGCCATAAACCAGGAGCCTAGGCATATGAGCTGTTTCTGGACTCCAGCCCTACCCACTGGTACACTCAAGTACGTTTCTGACACTGCTGCTGTCTCTGAATAACAATAAATTTGTAATAATATGCCTTGAAACCTGGTAGCACAAAAACCTTCTGTTTTTAAGTTGCCTTAGTAAAATCTAAATAATGTCATAGATCAGCCATTCATTCATAATGTGTCAATATGCACCATTTTATTGTGATGCTGATTAGGATATTGATAAGAAGTGTTGCTATGTATGGAGTACACAGGCAGTTCTGTGTACTAACTTTTCAGTTTCTTTTCTGGAAATCTAAAACCACTCTAAAATAAAACACCCATTGAGAATCTGATACTGACTTCATTTCTTCATATCTATAAATACATTTTAGAATCAGCTTTATCAATTTCTACATTTTATTAGAAATTTTTATGCAATTGAAATTTTTGAGTTAATTTCAAGAGCTTGGCTACTTTAAACAACAGGGACCCTGATAAACCATACTGCTAGATCTTCTCTCATTAATTCAGATTTTTTAATTCTTAAAACTTTTTTACTTATTTGTGGTTTTGAACCCCCTTTTGATTTTTCTTTTTTTTTTTAACAAACAAGAGCTTAGAGATAGAGCAGTGTGTTAACACCACCAGGAACACAGAAGGTGACAGGGTTAAGGGGGACACAGGAGGTCACAGGGTTGTGGGGGACAATAGGTATTCAAACAGACAGTTCTAGGGACCTGTAGGAGGCCCTGTGAGGAGATGAGGTGGGACATCACTAAGTGCCAATAGAAAGGCATGGATGAGACAAGAAAGTGGCCTCAGGGAGCCGTGTCCCAGCATGGGGCTTTCTGTCCTTCACCCGAACAGAATTTTGTAGCTGCCCACACTTCTACAGAACAGTGTGGGATGGTCCTTTGCATAGCTGTCACTTCCTGAACCTCTTTGGATTTGTCCTTTTGAGATAGTACTGGGCAAGAGGAACGGAAGCTAGCAAGCTACCCAAAGAAGTGTCCAAGGCTCGTTTTCTGTATATGTGTCCCACACAGTCATACAGGCCCCAGCGTGCCACTGTGTCACCGTGCCACCCTGCCAAAGGGCTTATGGTCACCATCTTTAAACTGAAGTCCGTACTTACCATTTTTAAATTCTTTTCTAATCTTCTGAGCTTTTAAATTCTTTGACAGTTTCATAGGTGCCTATAATGAATTATAATACTTCTCATACCGTTACCTGTCTTATTCTTCCTACTGAAATCTTTCCTCCTATGTTCATGTCTTAATGTATGTTTGAGACTCACTAAGTTTGAATAAGATTGTCTGATGAGCTTGGATGGTGGTTATTGACTGGAAGGCAGCTTATTATTGGTTACACCAGTGAAGGAAGTGACATTCTATCTGCCATTAAGTGTCAACAGTGTCTCAAGGAGAGATGGGGCCTCATGGGCCTTTCTCCCTTCTATGATAAAATGTTGGCAGGCCCAATGCTGTACAGGTCATTTTAGAATCAGCTTTATCAATTTCCACATTTCATTAGAAATTTTTATGCAATTGAAATTTTTGAGTTAATTTAAAGAGCTTGGGTAGTTAGTCCTAGCTATAGTAAATTCCTAAGAGCATCTACTATGTCATGTACAGGAGACACTGAAAATCAGTCCTCCTCAACCCTGGGCTCTTACAATTTTTGCACCCTGACTCATTTAAGTATTAGAGTTCCCCACAGTTACTTATCATCTGCATTGAATGGGTTATGAGCCTTTATGTTAACCTCTGTCCATTGCAAAAAGAAGCATCTCTCATCAGAATTTGAGCTTCGGTTATGCATAGAAATGAAGATAAATGCATGGTATTTTGAACAATGTGAAATAACAGCAGAGTTACCCCCCAGGTTGACGACCTCTCCAGCTTCTGATATTTTACTTTGGATTTTAGCTAATTAAGTGTGTGTAGTAATGATATTTTATTTAGAAGTGAACCTTTTGGATTGTTAAAAATATTGGCAACTTAAAACAGAGCGCCCTATTAATATATGTATGCGATGTTCTCTCTCAGTTGATTCAGACTCTAAAATTATTATTATTTTAAAATTTAAATGTACATGTTCATGTGCAGCAGAAAACTTAAGATCTCCAGAACTAGGGTTATAGGTGATTGTGAGTTGCCTGATGTGGGTGCTGGGAACTGAACATCAGGTCTTACATAGAGCAGCAAGCACTGCTTAGCTATGTCTCTAGCTCTAGTTTATAAAAAGAACAAATGTAAATGCAGTATCTAATGATGTAGTTCAAGATAGATGAGAACTCACCTTTGTAGTCCAGGATGGCCTAAACTTAGCACCCTCAGCTTCCAGAGTACTATGATTGGAGATAGTTATTATGGATCCCAGCTTAATTCTTAAAATTTCTTTCATTGCATTTGTGGTTTTCAGTTCAGAATTCCTGAACATCATTTCATCAACTTCAAGATTTTGGAAATTTTCATGAATGATATGCATTTTTACTTTGATATTACTATGAATTATGTAAACAAACATAACAATGGTTGTGTGTTGACTTTCTATCCTGCTACTTGTTCTATTCATTTATTAAATATGTTGTGTTATCATCAGACAAAATATTCAGTAGACAATCCAGTCCGTTTTCTGAATAGATGGTGTACTGGCTAGCTTTGTGTCAACTTGACACAGCTGGAGTTATCACAGAGAAAGGAGCTTTAGTTGAGGAAATGCCTTCATGAGATCCAGCTGTGGGGCATTTCCTCAATTAGTGATCAAG
>NC_034596.1:8457766-8474402 GCF_900095145.1 Mus pahari | reverse complement strand
CTCCCAGTCTCCAGATTAGGTTCACTGGTGAGCCTTCCAATTCTGGATTGTAGTTCATTTCAAATATAGTCAAGTTGACAACCAGGAATAGCCACTACAGATGGCATCCTCACTTCAAAGTTCTATGACTTTGACTCATGTTCTCGGCTCTATTGGACTTTGATGAACCCCCAAGAAGATACAATGGAAAAGTAATAGAGCATGTCTCTCTATTGTTCCCAAGCTCAGAGGCAAGCTCTAAATAGTTGAACAAGTCATTTGATGTTTGCTGTAGGTTTTAAAAACTTAGATACTTATAATCAGGAGTTCCTTATTTGTATAGAGTTTAAAACATAAATAGATATCCATTTTTAAAAAAAAAATTTTTAAATTGGCAACCCTGTAGGAGGACCAGCAGTCTCAATTAACCTGGACCCCTGAGATCTCTCAGATACTGGAATACCAACCAGGCAGCCTATACCAGCTGATATGAGGCCCCTAACATACATACAGCAGAGGACTGCTAGGTCTGTGTTCATTCAGAGATGATACACATAACCCTCAAGAGACTGGAGGCCCCAGGGAATTTAGAAGTCAGGTTGGTTGGGAGTGGGAGCATCCACGTGGAGAAGAGGTTGGGGAGGAGGTATGGGATGTGGAACAGTCAGAGGGTGGATGGGAGGGGGGGATAAAACATGGAATGTAAAAAATTAATTAATTAATTAAAAAAGATCTCCAGCTTGGCAGTGGTGGCATATGCCTTTAATCCCAGCACGTGGGAGGCAGAGGCAGGCAGATTTCTGAGTTTGAGGTCAGCCTGGTTTACAAAGTAAGTTCCAGGCCAGCCAGGACTACACAGAGAAACCCTGTCTTGAAAAAAAAAACTCTATATGAGGCAATAATGTGTTAATGGTTACTGGTAATTAATTAGTATAATTATGTGTAGCCTAATGTTTTTATTTTGAAAGTGGGGAAAAGAAAACGTATTTAGAACTTTTAAAAATAATTAAGTCTCCATATCTATTGAAAGTGATACAATTTTTGTATTTTTCTATTAATAAGTTGATCAGTTTTATGCTTCCTTGAATTGTCCCAAATTGGAAATCAAGATATAATATTTTGTTTAGGTTTTTCACTTTTATGGCTACAGTAGACAGAACTCTAATTTTTCTTGCTTATAATACTACTGGTTACATTTGTTCATCAAGGAAATGTGAAAATAATTGTCAAACATACTTTCATTTTATGTTGGGCAGAAGAGTCATATAAAATTTATACTCTTTTTTTATGTATTTGGAAAACATCTAGTCCTTTCCTTGTGTTGAAAGGTTTTTTTGGAAATACTCAATTTCTTTAATAGATACTGGCTATTCAAGTTTTCTATTTCTTCATCTTTCAGCAATAGTGACTTTTAAATTTTGAAGAATTTGTCCTTTTGTCAGTTGTATGTTCATAAAGTGGTGTGTGTGTGAGTGTGTGTGTGTATTTGTGTGTGTGTGTGTGTGTGTGTGTGTGTAGGATTTTAGTAATACCTCTCTTTAATTCTAAATAACAATTAATTTAAATTGCTGTTCTCTTTCTTCCCTACCTTCTTATAGTCATCTTTCTCTTCCTTCTCCTCCTCTTCCTCCTCCTTACTCCTCCTCCTCTTTCTCCTCCTCTTCTTCTTCTTCTTCTTACTTCTTCTTGAGAGAAAGGGACTTTCTTTGTATTCTTGACTGTCCTAGAACTCACTAGCTAGACCAAGCTGGCCTTGAACTCATAAAGATCCACAGGTCCCTGTTGAGTGCTGAGATTAAAAGTTGCATGCCCCACATTCTCTTTTATATTCCTTGATCATTCTTGCTATGTTTTTTAAATCACTTCTTTATCCATGTCCAAACAATTAATTTAGAATTACTGACTTCTTCCTATGAATAACAATTGTTCTGCTTGTCCTTGTTCATTTTTCTTCAGGTCACCTTCAGTACATATCAAAGTAAATGATTTCCTTAAAAACATTAGTAAAATACAATTTATTTCTAATGAACTTGTAAATGAAAGTATTGCACAGCTGTTTATGGAAGTCATTGAAACACTGCTTATCCTCATGTTCTATACAGTGAAGTGAACTTCAGCACAGACAGAGTGGCCATAATGAAGTATGGAGTTTCACTGAGGGTTTCACATTGTCACTATCAGTTGCATTTTTATTCACTTATCTACTGCAAAAAAGAAAGAAAAAAACTTCAATGACAAAGATGAAACTCGAAAAAGAATTAGCTTTTTATCCTCTTGCACGCCCTGTGTGTTCTTCTGCCTGCATTCAGTTCTTTTGTATCACCTAATATTACCTTCCCTTGGTCTCTTCTAAATGTTTTACTATGTCCACACTTACACCTGTTTGCATATAATCCTGTATACATTAGGATCCATATATGAAAAACAACATGCATTTTTCTAAGTTTAGGGTGCTTTGCAAGTCTGTTAATTTTACTGCAAATTTCACTTCTCATTACAGAGTTTTATGTTCCATTTTATGCATACCACATTTTCATTGTCCTTTCCTCTGTCAATGGACAATTATGTTGGTCCCATTTTCTAGCTCTAATAAACACATCAGCAATAAACATAATGTGCACATTTACCTATGGTAAGGTACGGGTGCACTGGGTTTATGCCAAGGATTAGAATAGCAGGGTTATATGGTAGTTTTGTTTTAAGCTTTTGAGGCATGTCTACACTAATATCCACAATGGCTATATTAATTTGCACTCCCACAAGCAGTAAGTAAGAGTCCCTTCTTTCCATAACCTCCCCAGCATTTGCTGGCAGGTTTCTTTATAGTAACCATTCTAAGGTGAGGTAGCACCTCAAAACAGATTTAATTTACATTTTTTCTGATGGCTAGGAGTGTTGTGCCCTTGTGTGTCTTTTTTTTTCAGATTTCTTCTCATTGCATTATCTTATTTGTTGATGGGGAGTTTTGTATTCTGGGTATTTAATTTCCACAGTTCTTTGTAAGTTCTGGATATTAACTCCCTGTCTGAAATATAGCGGGCAAAGATTTTCTTCCATCTACAGAATGTCTGCTTGTTCTGCTATGGTTTCTTTTGCAGTTCAAACCTTTAAGTTTTTATATTTATTTTTATTTTATGTATAAGTGCTTTGATTGTACGTATGTCTGTGTACCATATGCATGCCTGGTGCCCATATCAGTCACTAGAAAAACCTCAAATTCCCATGAAGTGGAGTTTGTGAACCATCATGTGAGTGTTGGGAATTAATTTTGTGTCTTGTAACTTTACCGTGCTTGTTAGATATAAGCATTTTCTAGTAGGGTTCTTTAAGTATAGAATCATGTCATCTGTAAACAAGGATAATTTGACTTCATTCTTTCCCATCTTTGTTCTTTTTATAACTTTATCTTGTCAAATTTCTGTAGCTAAGACTTCAAGAACTATCCTGAATAAGAGCATTTCAGGGTCATTCATGATTCTAGAGGAAATATTCTGCTTATTCCCCTCAGTAAAACTTTGGTGTAGTGCTGACTTTTCCTGAAGTGGACAGGATTATTATCATGAGGGAAGACTGAACCTTGTCACATTCTTTTTATTTATTTATTTATTATTATTATTATTATTATTATTATTATTATTATTATTATCATTATTATTTAGTATCAGTTAAGATGATTTTGTGGTTTCTCTCTTCAGGTTTGTTTGTATGGTATATTAGATCGATTTCCTTAATTAAATATGATTTACATTTGTTGAGCCAGCCTTGCAGCTCCAAAATGGAGCCCACTTGGTCATGACAAATGACCTTGTGGATGTGTTCCTGAATTTGGGTTGCAAGTGTTTTGTTGAGTTGTTGAGTTGTTGGTGTGTGATTTTGTTTGTGTTTCACATCGGTATCCATCAGCAAAATTGGTTTGTAACTTATTTTCAGTTGTGTCTGGCACCTGGTTTGGGTAGTAGAATGATACTGGTGTAGGAGAAAGAAATTTAGTAGTGCCTCTTCCCTTTCAGTTGTGTAGCTCAGGATGATCTTAAACTCATGGCAGTCCTTCCTCCTCAGCATCCATGGGTGGCACCAACCCTCTCCCTCTCTTCTCCTCCTACTCCCACCCACCCCACCCCTGCCACCTCTATGTGAGTGTGACTCTCTCCCTGACAAGTCTACGTGTA
Organism: Mus pahari; assembly: GCF_900095145.1. Classification (NCBI taxonomy): domain Eukaryota; kingdom Metazoa; phylum Chordata; class Mammalia; order Rodentia; family Muridae; genus Mus; species Mus pahari. The sequence continues at coordinate 8,470,254 of NC_034596.1, read as the reverse complement.
TATGGATATAGTATAAGTCCTTTAATATTGCTGCCTTTCATGGAAGATCATTTACCCTTGCCTCAACTAGCATCCAACCAAGCATTAAATATTCAATTAAATCAAAACGAACGGGGTTTTTGGCTTGAAAATTTTGTGTCAACACATAGCTAGTGTCTCCCTATCTGGGACCAGGTGCTATGAATCTGTACATTTATTTAGAGTGAGATAGGCTTTTGTCCTCTATTTGGAAAACCTGGGAGCTAATGAATATTCTTCTGAGATTTGCAGTTCCGTTCGTTAGCTTTCTTCCCCACCCCCCAATGCATGCTTCAAATTTTACAGGTACATCGTAAGGTCACGAGTCCTGGGTTATCGGCTCTCACCTCTCAGCGGAACACTCCAGCTTCAGGTTATCACAGAGTTTTGTTAATTTCTTGGCTTCAGTGACAGTGTTCTGCCCTGAACTAAACCTGGATCTTATCCATGCTCTATGCCCTGAATTGAAGCCTGAATTTCCCTGTGGGAAAGCAGTCAGTTTACCGCTTGCTCTCTGTAGACGTTTATACTTATCTATGTTGTTTGCCATCCAACTCTCCCTGGGATTTCCTTGATTATAAAAAAACCAGAAACTACAAGTATCCCCTTTACAACATTTCTGATCTTTAGAACTGTACCTGATTCCAGTTTGCCTCAAATTCATCAAGTGTGTAAGGGGTGGAGGTGGTCTTGTATTCTAGCGACATTTCCCGAACACTGATGTCATTCATTTTAACCTCATGAAATCCCTAAAAGGTTTGCTTACATTTATTTGCTGTTGGATTCTTAGTCTTCTAGCTGTTAGCAGCAACATCTCAGACAGTTAAAAAAAAAACTTTGCTAAGTTAAAAAAATTATTGCAGGCTAGAAACTAATGACTTCAGTAGGGTGTGGAGAAAACAGCCATTATTTTCCAGTCTCCACCTGCGACCAGCAGGCTGCGAGCTACTGGTAAACTGAAAAGCAGCAGACATTATGCTCAGCCCACAGCATGTTTTCCTCTCTCCCTTCTTATCTACAGAATCCCACTTATATCCATAGTGAGGAGTAATGCACAGAGATAGGATGGCTTACTCTCAAGCATGTGGTAGCTTGAAGTAGATGAGGTGCTATGAGTGTGTCAAACTTACAAAGAGATCTGCCAAGTAGGCAAGGGTTGCTGTTGCAGATTTAGAAGGTTAGGCTGCATTGTGCCTTTCATCTGTCTTCTTCTCTTTCCCCACCTGGAACACAGTGCTCACGTCTCAAGGTAAAATCTACTTTGGAAAAAAATGAATAAATAAAAACTCTAACTATAAAGCCATTTCATTGAACTTCACTGTTGCCAAATTTCCCATCTCCATTTCTCTTATTCTATGGGGGGAAATGATCACATACAGGGCTGTGGAGAGGGCTCAGCAGTTAGGAACACTGTCTGCTTTTTCAGAGGACCTGGCTTCAATTCTCAGCACCCGTATGGCAGCAAACACTATAACTCCAGCTCCAGGGAATGGGATGCCCTCTTCTGGCTTCAGCAGACATCAGGTACATACATTGTGCACAGACATACATGCGGGCAAAACACCCAAACACATAGAAAATGAGGTAACATAAAAATAAGACCTACCCTACAGTACACACACAGACCCCAAACACCTCCCTGTCACACATCTGGAAAGGAGGGAGACTCTCCTCCCCATGCCCCTCTCAGATCATCCTGTCACCTACACTGTTGTACAGAATTGCCAAACTCAGCCTCCTTGGAACCCTGAAGGCCACCTCCCAGGGAACAATCTCTGCCGTCATGAAGAGTGCCCCGCTTCTCCATCCACACCCTGCATTTATTTTTGGTTTCTGATGCCCTTTTTACTGTCATCTGTCTCTCATCAGTCTCCCATGAAGAATTCCAGCTACCAGTACTAACGACATTATACACAGTACCACCATTGATGCCAACATGAAATGGAAATACATATTTTTTTTGTTAGGGTGTATAAACTTCCTGCTTTAATGAAGCAGAGCTACACTGAAAGTTTATCTAACTCAGCTTATAATAAGAAAATGCCTTGGCGCATGTGTTTGCGTTATAAAGTATAGCTAAAATTAACACTTTTAAGACCACCTCCAACACACGAGTAAACCTTGTTATAAGCAAAAATGAAAATCAAGGCACAAGTTGATTAAAACACCAAACCAAATTAAATTTGATCTAATGGTGTTTACTTGTTTTAACATCTGGAAAAGTTTGGGCATACACTGCAAATATTTTTAACCTAATTTTAAAATAAATTATGCTTAGTTTCCACAGATGTATTTAAGTTGGGTCTTTTTAAAGAAATCATTTTTAAGCTTTTTTTTTTTTTTTCATTTTGCATTGAACAGGCAAGAATTTTGAGCACAAGGTGCCAGGGCTGGGCGGAAATCTACATATCTTCCCCACCAGCTCTCACCACTTTGGTATATTACTTGAAAGAAAAACCTTTACGTTTGTAGATATGAAACAAATATGTGTGAGAGATCCCCTAACAAGGAAAGTGCATGAGTGTAATTCTATTTACAGGGAGAAGAAGCTATCAATGGGGCTTCCCTTGTGGCCCTGAACTAGAGGGCCTCCACTGGTCCTAAGAAAGCATGCGGTTGCTATGCGGTTTGGTCATAGCTGTAAGTGTAAGTGATGGTGTGCAGGACTCGCATCCATGCTTCCCCTACCTGCTCAGCGGGAGCCAGCACAGGTGCGCAGTCTTTCTCCCATCTCCTTGATGCCTGCTGCTAAAGTGCACAGTTCTCTGGAGCCCTGCCTTTGTACCTGGGAGTAACCCACGGTGCTACTGTGTAAAGAAGAGACAACTGAGGTTTATGAGGAGTAATCTTGAGAAGACAGTGCTGTGCAGGGAATTAAAACATTTAGAAGAACCCTGTCCTGCCTTTGTTCAGCTTAAAATCATAATGTGTTACTAGAGTTCTTCAAATTTGTCTGGTTGGTATCAATTGTTTACTTTGTGTAGAAATCTGATTTTTCCCCCATTAATCTATTTTTTTATTCTTCTCTCTCCAGTAATGCTGCATTAATATTTGGTTTGCTACCTCTGTCTACACTGCATTCACAAAAGGGGAATAACTTCTCCATGGGTAGGAACACCTTAGCTATATGGTCTACCTTCTCAATCATAGCCTAACACAGGTGACTATGAGTTCTGTGCACCACTCATTAATCTCTTAGGAAGCTATTCAGGATATTGTATATAGATAAAGGATCTGGGGATTAGGTTTAGTAAATAAGAGGGAATCTGTAAAGTGTCCAAGTGAGGCTGCCTCAGTCCCACTTGGGAGAAAGAAGAAAGCAATCCCAAGTGGGGAAGGAGGGAGGGACGGACCTGGGAGGGAAAGAGAACGGGGTAGGGGAAGGGAACCTGATCTGGTATTGGGTGAGGGAAAAGGACTGAAGCCCTGAGGGTCAGCAGAAAGAATGGAAACAGGCAACCTTAGGAAATAGGAGGTTGGTGGGATTCCCCCAGAATGCACCAGAAACCTGGGAGGTGAGAGACTTCCAGGACTCAAAGGAAGGAACCTTAGCCTGACAGTAGGGAGAGGGAACTTATAGAGCCCACCTCCAGCAGGAAGACAGGACATCTAAGTGAGGGATGGAGTTGCCATCCCACAGTCACATCTCTGACCAATAATTGTTCCTGCCTGAAAGAATTAAAGGGATGGAAATGGAGAGGAGCCTGAGGAAAAGAAGGTCCAGAGACAGGCTCAAAGTAGGATCCACCCCAAGGGGAGGTCCCAAGACCTGATGGTATTACTGAGGCTATGGAGTCCTCACAAAAAGGGACCTATCATGACTGCCTTCTGAAAGACCCAACAAGCAGCTGAAAGAATCAGATGCAGATATTTGCACCCAACCAATGGACAGAAGCAGCTGACCCTGTTGTTGAATTAGGGAAGGCTGAAAGAAGCTGAGGAGAAGGGCAATCCTGTAGGAGGATCAGGAGTCTCAATTAATCTGGACCCCCGAGATCTCTCAAACACTGGACCACCAAACAGACAGCACACACCAGCTGATGTGAGAGCCCCAACACATATACAGCAGAGGACTTCCGGGTCTGTGCTCATTCAGAGATGATGCACCTAACCCTCAAGAGACTGGAGGCCCCAGGGAATTTAGAGGTCAGGTGGGGGGGCATCCACGTGGAGATGGGATGGGGTGGGGTATGGGATGTGGAGCAGACAGAGGGTGGATGGGGTGGGGAATGGAATATGGAGTGTAAAAATAAAGTAAAATTAAATTTAAAAAAGAAAAAAGAAAAAAAAGATCCCAGCACATAAGGAAAGCCAGAAGTAGCCACCTAAGCCTGTAACCCAAATTAGGTGAGAGGCAGAGATAAGTGGGGCCTGAGGGCTTGCTCTCGACATCCAACTAAGCCAAAAAATAACAAGCCCCAGGCTCAGTGACAGATCCTGAATCAAGGATATAAGGCAGAGAATGATAGAGCAGAACACCTGCTCTCCTCTGTCTTCTACATGTGAGTACATACATATACACACATCACACATGTATCATAACACATACATATCACACAAAGACACCACACACATATGCATGTATATCATGCACATACCACATACATAATCACAAACATATACATCACATACACACACGTATACACACACACATATGCACACATCTCTCTCTCTCTCATGCATACACACACTTCATGGCATGCACACCCTCATTATAACCACACATGCACAAACACATACATACTTCATGGCATGCACCCACAAGCATTATAATCACATACACTCACACATATGCATATATATATATATATATATATATATATATATATATATATGTGTGTGTATAATACCACGTCACATCCCATAAATATACCAATCACACTTCCATCACTCACAAGTCACACATATATAATACACATCACAATATATATCATAACACATGCAATTCATAAAAACAGTAGGTAATACATACAATAAGGTGTAAGCCATAGTAACCATTGCTTATTTTGCTATTACATTGCTTGCTTATGTTTGCTTTGTTCTTCTATCTGTCTTTCCTCTCCCAGGTCTGACCAACAGCCTGCCCCCTGATGAGTGTCAGCAAGGCTGTGTATTGTGCATGCTTGGTAAGGGTCATGATCAACATAAGTGGTTTTCTTATAGAACAGGGCTGGTTCTGAGCATTTGTGTAGCACTGCTCCACACTAGTTCTGTACCCAAGACACATCTGCCTGGGGAAACCTCATTCACGTAACCTCATCTACAAGCTCGCTCAGTGCAGACCATGGTACAGATCCTGTGCACATTTAGTCCTTACTCTTTGCTCCTAAGAGTGGCATGGGTTAGCAACAGAACATTCTCAAAACATTGAGAGTAATTGCTATGCACATGTCTACTAGCCTCTATAAGTCCTTACAACAGAGTACTTACCACTTTAAACCTTAATCCCTTCTACCTGTGCTTCTACTCACTGTTTGCACCCAGAAAAGTGGTTTATATGCATGACTTTGTCTGTGCACACACTTGGTCATGTGCATGTATGTGTATACATGTATACTTCTGTACATGTGGGTGTGTGCATGCTTGCGAATATGGAGGTTTTAAGCTGGTTGGCTGGTGTGCCCTAGGATTTTGCCCTTCACTGGGATCATAAGTGTGAGCCGCCATATTCTGCTTTCTCACATGGGTTCTGCAGATAGAACGTAGGCCCTCATGCTTGCACAGCAAGCTCTTTACTGACTGAGCTCTCTGCATTTTTGCCATAGAACAATTGCTTTCATTTTAATGTAGGTAGACAGTGACCTTGTCCTTGTCAGCATCACCTTGAACTGTAAAAAGAAAATTCTTCTTCTTCATTCCAAATGCATTAAGATTTAGCAATCTGCAGGCTTTAGATCTAGTGATGCCAGATGGTAAGCCCTCAGAGCAGCTAATGCATCCTGATGTCTGAGAAGTACTGAGCAGTGTTGGTAGCCCTGTTTCATGAGGAATAATGGATTGGCTTCTCAAGGCTCAGGGCCCACCCTGGGCACTGCACCTGTAAATGCAAGGCAAGGAGCCAGACACAGTGCCAGGGAGGTCAATTCCCCTGGAACACTTTCAGGTAGCTTTGCTACACAAAATGTAACATCTGCACAATGTGCATGCAACTCAAATAAGGAAACCATCCAGAACACAGCCAAGCTTGACCTTGCAAAAGGACTCAATGCCATCTTTGGTCAATTGCATGCATACACACAGAAGCATCGGCTACTTTCAAAGCTGCCTCCTCCACAGGTACATTCCAGAGTGCAACAAACCATTTCCACATGTGGAGGCTGATCTCTAGCGATATATCCTACCTGCCTTTTGTGTCATCACAGATTTCTTTAGAAGTTAAAGTTCACTTCAAAGCCCCGGTGAAGTAAGAATTTTTCCAGGTGCACAGATTCATCTTCAGAGAGGCTGGAGGATGAGAAGCAAGTAGCCTTTCAGCTGTGTGCTGTCCCACTCCTGCTCATTCTGCCCATAACAGAATCTCTGAAGGGCTCCCAACATATCAACACTCCAGCACCACACCCGGGGATTCTGACTTACTCTCAGATCAGATTTATATGCTGGTATCCTTAGAAAACACTTTAATTTATTCTTTGAGAATTCCGTGCCTGTACACAATATATTTTGATCATATCTACTCCTGGCTCCCTTCCTCTACTTCATCCAGGACTGTTCCACATCTCTGTGCCAACTTCATGTTCTCTTCTTTTTGTTTTTATAACCAGTTCGGTGCATTTAGTGTCACCTCTCAATGCACGAGTTTAGGGCCATTCCCTGAGGGCACAGGATACTCAGATGCTATACCCCTGAAGATAGCTGACTACCTTAGCAGTTATATTGATATTTTTTAAAAAATTAATTCCATATTCTTTCACTGTATAGCTCGATTCTAGAACTACCAAATTAAATGGATATTTCTTAAACACTTACTATATGTGTGAGTGAGGGGCAAGATAATGGGGCTTGATTCACAAGGCATGGAGCAATGGGGTGTGACTCAAAATACCCACAGCTAAGAGGAGACTACAGAGCATGGTGATACATGCTGGAGATTAGCTACACTCAACTTGTTACCTATGCCAAAGAGGGACCATAGTTAATCCTGCCTGGGAACAACTGGATATAGCGTCACAGAGGAAATTCGATTTGAATCTGGTTTGGGAGGTTTTAGCAGTCAAGGGAGAAAGAAATTTTGGGCTAAGAAAACAAAAATGAACAAGAAAATGGAGTGAAAAAAAGTTTAAGAATTTTGAAGGAGCTGGCACATATTGTACAGTGGTATTTCATGGGGAACGAGGTAAGCAAAATCGCTTGTTCAGAGACAGCTTTCAAAAAAAATATTTAAGGTTTAAACTTTGACATATATAATATTGTGAAGATATTATTGAATCCCCCATTGCTTTCTCATTTCCCTTCCCAATTCTTAAGCCATCACATTTCCAACTCTCATGACACACATAGTTGTGTGTATGTGTGTGTGTGTGCATGTATGTCTTCCAGATACATCCACCATCATGTCACTTCTACACAGTATCATGACAGAGTCCCCTTGATTCCATATTGTAGCAAGAGCCCATTCACCACTGCTACACCTCTGTTATACATTCACACCAGGAGGCTCTAGGAAGAGAACAAAACCAAAACTCAAATGCCTGGTTAACTCTCTTTTCCATTCTCATTGTGTTCATTCATTGTGGCTGCTGTGCTGTGATAAATCACAACAAATGTGGTAACTGAAACAATGTACTTTTATTATTTCATTATGATGGTCAGATCTTCAAACCCAGGCTCACAGGTAAAAGTGGGTACCCAAACAGTCTATTCTTTCAGGGGCCCTTAGGATGTTTTGTTATCCGCCTTTTCTAGATTCTCGAGTTTGGGGCTCCTTTCTCCATCCCAGGGTTGAGTTCATACCAAAGCATTACATGCACTGGATTCTGGCAAAGTTGTGTTCAGACAAAATTTATTACTGAGAAAGAGCCCTGGCTCCATATTAGGTTCCATCTCTTTTTCCTCTCAAGTCTGATTGTCGTAGTGTTCCCATACTGAGAATGTTAAGGAATGTAAGTCCTAAGGCCCCCCAGGAGCCATGACTATTTGCCACAAAGAGTAATTTTCTCAGACACACAAATGATGTAAAATCCATGCAAAAAAAAAGGGGGGGGGAGAGAATGCTAAAACAAGAGCGAATGCTATTAATAAAAGAACAGCAAACAGGAAAACATTAAAATAAAAATCCTTTTGACATTTAAAATAGTATCTTGAAGGTCAATAGCAGGGTAAGAGAAATGGCTCAGCCAGCAAGAGTACTTGTACAAGCATAAGGACCTGAGTTCAAAACTGCAGAACTACTTAAAAGAGCTAGTCATGATCACACACAGCTGTAACTCCAGCACTGTGGAAGGACAGAGACAAGAGGAGTGCTTGGGCTTCCTGTCACTCACCAGCCTCGCTCCTGATTCAGAGCTTGGGTCTCAAAAGGACAAGAAAGACAAAGTAGGGCATTCAATGCCTTCCTGCATCCTGTGTATACACCTGCAGACACATGTGTACATATATCACACATGCAGAGTTCAGTATGGTACATAGATAGTTAAAGAAATCTGAAAAGTGAAACAAGCAAGATGGCTACATACAGAAATCAGGAACTTAAATGATGAATTTATGAAGTCTCATACCCAACTGGCCAAGGGATAGGACCTTCTAAACAGAAATGGAATATTGCATGCCTAGAATGTTGAATTAAAAAAAAAAAAAGAAGCATATCAGGGCATATCATCAGGGAATCTGAGCTTAATAGAAATTCCCAAGAAATATTCTAGGGAGAAAAATCAGTCACCCACAAAGAATCAGGAGTAGGCAATGACCTCATAATTTTCCAAAAGGAGCAAGAGGAGACCCAAGAGCTAGACACAAATGGAAAGAGAATGCCTTGAACTTTAAAAGGAAAATTGTATCCAGGCTAGAAAGCTATAGCTTCAAACGTATAAAGTATAAGAACCAAATAAAGATATTTTCAGATATCTTAGTCTTAAAACTTGCTATTCCTTCTGTTTTCTTAGGAAGTTAATGGAAGGTCTTTTCACTAAGAAAGAGGAAGTCATTGACCCAGTACACTAAGTATCTTGTGCAGGAGGCAGATGAAGGAAACTTCAGGGGTTATGGATAAAGGCAAAACCTAGTTATGTCTCCATCCTAGAGCACAGAAAGCCTTGACTGGTGTGGGGGAGGACAGGAAGAGGCTCCAGAAGAATAACTCTAAGGAAAACCAACCCTAGAGATTAGCTGAAGTATCCAAAAAGCCATGGGGAAAATAGAGCTATTTACTCATACATAGATCCAGGCGTCACACACCTCTCCAAATCTACACAACCTGATGATAACTTCCATCTACAGATACCAAAAGGTTGTAAAGAAAGATACAATAATATCTTACATGGTTCATCATTTATTGAAATTATTATTGTAGGGCTGGAGAGATAGGTCAGTAGTTGCTCTTCTAAAGGATCCAGGTTTGATTTCCAGTGCATATATGGTGGCTCACAAACATCTATAACTCCAGTCTTACGGAATCTAATGTCCTCCTCAGGTTTTATGGGCACCAGGAACGCCCTTGGTGTTCATACATACAAGTATGCAAACACGGAAGCACATAAATTTAAATATTTAAAAATTTTTTGTTTGTGTGTGTGTGTGTGTGTGTGTGTGTGTGTGTGTGTGTGTGTGTGTGTGTGATGTATGGGAGGGCACATAGGCATGTACATAGAGATCAGATGATAGCTTTGGAACAAGACAGCCTACTTTGGATTTCAGTGTTGACACCCATGGCCCCTGTAAATTAGTCAAGGTATTGAACTTCTTTGTGCTTCATTTTTTCCTTTCAAACTGGAATAACATCTGTCATTCCTTTGGTATTGGCGTTAACACTAGTTAATAATGCAGTTAACGGGGTTTCAATAACAAATTGTTATTGTTGTGAAAGTACATATGAACATTTAAAAATAGAAAGTCGAGGAATAATCTTGTTAAATTTGAACTCTCCTCCCTAAAATTCGTTCCTTCATTTTTGTATACATCACAGCATCTATTATCTTCATTCTGGTGTTCACTAACTGAACCCATTTACGTCTCTTTTTTTCTATATAGAAAACATCAGTACCCCTGGGAATGACTGAAACAACTTACAGCTCCTGCCCTCTTTATACACACTGCTGAATGGACCTCTAATTGATTTGCTCATATCAGTGCCGTGAGCTGGGGACCGCGTGACGGGTCAGAATATAGCCACCCTCATCCTGGACATGAGCTTTTCTATGTAGCACATTGTAAAATGCCTAGATTACCTTGGTCATCTGAGAATGACTTGCTGAGTTTCTGAGATCCCAGTGCAAAATGTTACATCATAACAAGAGAGTGGCCGGGTCACATAGTCACGGTGTGGGGACAACCCCACCAGCTCTACAAGGACAAGGAGAGGTCTCCCTGCCTGGATATGCTCCTTCTCATGTGCTCTTCAGACCTTTGTGCTAAACTGTTGTCACACAATGTGAAAACTGAGGCTGCTGTCTCCAACACAGCGCAGTCTTATTTCCCTGCAGTTCAGCCTGACTGGTTCATATTAATACAAATGCTAAGGGGGAAAGTCCTGCAGTGACCAGTCCCATTGCCCCACAACAAAGCGCACGCATGGGACCCAGGTTCCTTTACTCTCAAACAGGGAGGGTGTTTCCATACCTTTGCACGTGTACTCAAGCTGCAGGTATGTTCAGTTCTTCAGGTCTCAGATGCTACATTGTAAAATCTAAAAGTTGCACCGAGTCAAAGGATTAATACATTCATCTTTCCCAAGATGCGCAAAGGCGAGGGAGTGAAGGGATTTTCAGACTGAGTTAGAATTGGGACTATTACCCAGTCTACCGATTCCTGGGCATGGTTCCTTACACAGTACCGAGCCTGTCAGACATCCACGCTGTCACCTCCTGTTTACAGACTCTTCCACTCAAAAATGCCACAGAAAGCCGCTATCGTTCTTTCGTAGAAACCTCTTTCTAAGACCTTACCACTGCATTCTGATCTTGCCAAGAATTTCCCAGCTAAGTCACAAGTGAAAGATTTCAGCTCTGAACCCAGACGACCCTTCATGTGAATATATATACGCAGGCAAATGGCACAAGTTCACATGTAAAGCCAAAGACTCACCCTCTTGTAGAAGACACCAGAGCTTTGCGGGAAGGGAGCTGTTTCTGATGAGGTAATTAAGATGGAGCACAGACTGCTCCCTTCTCTCCCCCTCCCCTGCTTACACCCCCTCCCCTCCTCAAAGGCCAGTCCCTACCAAGCTGATTGGCAACTCTGTTCAAGACAGCTTAAGGTCCAGGAGTGGATTGGGAACAGCTAACGCTCTGGCAATCTCTCTTCTTTCCCTTGAGCCCAGACTTCAGTGGGCGTGCAATGTGGCATTTTGTTTCTGACTTAGCTCACTTCTCCAGCAAGTCAGCTCAAGAAAAACAAGAGCCTGGGCCAGCATAGGAGCAGCCAGCCTCCCGGGCCCTGTTTTCCCAACACCCAGAGACCCTCAGTAACATAGCCCACCTCCTCACCCCTGGACGGAGACTTAGACACAAACTGCCTATGGAACAATGTTAGAAGACCTGACCTGTGTTGCTTTCTTCCCGTGAAGCCAAGGGAAGCAGATGGGCCTCTCATCCTGCGGAAATAGGCCTGGGAAATCATGGATGGACAAACCATCACACTTTTAACACACACAATGTAATTGTTGGCTATTAATGTTATTTTCTGTGGTGTCTATTCAAATACTAGAGATGGGGGTGTTTAGAATACAAAATAGATATGGGCCCATTTCTCCCACTGACCTGGTTTTCTGGACTTGCCTCCCTTATTCATCCTCCACCTAACTGATGAATGTTCTTAAACACATATTTAGCCTCATTATTCATGCTCTTACAGAGGATCATCCAGGCTGTGCATATACATATACATACACAAATGCATATGCATATACATACACACACACACACACATATATATATATATATATATATATATATATATATTACATGTGTGTATGTATACATGTATGTATACCTTTTGAAACAGAATCTGAGGTTAATCATCATATCAGGAAAGAGTGCTCTGTCATTAGACGTGTGTAAATCTGAGGGCAACAATGTTGGCATGGGATTTGACTTGGAATTGAAAGTTTGTCATGCCTTAAGTTCCCAAAGAAGACCCTGTTGCTATGCTGTGCTATGTTATGCTATGGTGTGCTGTGTTGTGCTATGCTGTGCTGTGCTGTGTTATGCTGTTCTGTTCTGTTCTGTTCTGTTCTGTTCTGTTCTGTTCTGTGCTATGCTATGGTGTGGTGTGGTGTGCTGTGCTATGCTATGCTATGCTATGCTATGCTGTGCTGTGCT
>NC_034596.1:8455606-8457438 GCF_900095145.1 Mus pahari | reverse complement strand
TGTGCTGTGCTATGCTGTGCTGTGCTATACTATGCTATGGTGTGCTGTGCTGTTCTGTGCTATGCTGTGCTATGCTATGCTATGCTATGCTGGAAAAGATCTTTGTTTACTCCTGTCAAAGATCTCAGCATAGCTGTTAAACATGGCCCTGCTGCCACTCTCCCCTAAAGTGTGATTGAAGTTTGGATGGGTCCCACCTGACTTGGCTGACTCCAGATTTTCAAGCCTTAGAGATTGGAAGTCCAGCTTTTAGAGCTCCAACCCAAAGATAAGGCTGGCTTACCTTCTTCTTGGAGAACTTATAGGTAGAAAGCAACACCTGTGACCTGTGGATGGCACAGGTCCCCATAAAGTCCTGCCATTTCTCAGGGTCTGTGCCCAAAAGTCACCAACGCTGTCTGTGCAGTGGTCCCAGAAGGTATAAAACCACGTGTGAAAGTAGGGTCCATGTCTCCCTTTTCCCACTCTAGCACCAGCTCCTACAGTCTAGATCACTCACTTTGTAAGAGGTGAGATGGTACCAAAGTTGGATACTAACATCGTTTTTTCAAAGATTTATTTATTCATTTAATGTATATGAGTACACTGTTGCTGCTTTCAGACACACCAGAAGAAGGCATCAGATCCCATTAAAAATGGTTGTGATCCACCATGTAGTTGCTGGGAATTGAACTCGGGACCTCTGGAAGAGCAGTCAGTGCTCTTAACCAGTTAGCCATCTCTCCGATCTCACATACTAGCATCTTGACTAAGGATTCCCAAATTATCAAGAACCATCCTCTGTGGATGTAAAGGCAAGAAAAGCTCTTTGAGTTTGAAGCCAGAATGGTCTACATAGTGAGTTCTAGGACAACCAGGGCTATATAGAGAGATCTGTCTCAAAAAATGTATAAATAAAACAAAAAATTTAAAAACAAACAAAATACCATTCTCTGGTATGTAGCATGCTTAAGCTGGATGCAACATGGCTTCAACATTTCAGTATCATGTTCAATTGCTTTTGCAAAAAGGCTGCCAGGATACCCACTAGACACACCCTGGCAAAAGCATGCATTGCTACAACATTTTAAAAGAAAAAAAAAGCCAGGCCTGGTTTGAATTACCTGCCTGCAATTCCTCAGTGGCATCCTGGTCACACTTACTACACAAACCATGTGATGCCTCACTCCAGTCCTGGGTTGTTCCGTTGCTGTCCCAGGTGGGATGAGAATCCATACCTCACTGTCATCTGCGCATCTGGGCCTCTTTGCTGTGGACATCACCATTCCTCATCCCAGCACTGGCTCCCTCAATACCCATAAGCCACACCATTTCGGGATCACTTGCCAAAGAGAATAGTTTTCTCTGGGGATAATCACTATGCATTAATGTTTGAAATTAAAATTTGAAATTAATGTTTGGGGACTAAGTCCATTTGGGGAACTTTTGTTTATCTGCTCTTAACCTTTCTGTCTTAAATTTACGCCTTTGCCTTATCCATTTTCCTATTTATAATGCTCTTGATAACCGAAACACCATGCGTTCCCTACCCCTTCTTTATCATCTCTAGAAAGTTACCACTAAATACACAAAACTGAAAAGCTCTTGTCTAACCCAGGCCCTTGATGACCAAAGCAATGAGTAAAATTACTGAACTTCTCTGCCTCTGTTCACTAGGGATTAAGCAGGATTCAGCTTAGCCTTGAAAGAAGGTGGGCAGTGCCAAGGGTCCCAGTAAAGGAAGGAAGATCTCTCTAAATGTATAAGATCTATCTATGTGTATAAAAACTGAGAGACAGGGAGAAGAAGAGGGAGAGAGGGAGAGGGAGAGAGGGAGAGGGGGAAAGGGAGAG
>NC_034596.1:8428340-8455406 GCF_900095145.1 Mus pahari | reverse complement strand
GGAGAGGGATAGAGGGAGAGGGGGAGAGGGAGAGAGGGAGAGGGGGAGAGGGAGAGACAGATAAGAAAGAGATTCCTGGAAGAACTGAAGAATCACCAGGAAATCACCTTGGCTGAGAGATCTCTAAGGTTCAATTGAAGAGAAAATGGAACACGTATGGTCAGGTCAGGTGATAAAAGCCTTTGCTTCCTCATGAAGACGTTTGTATACATTCTTCAAAGTGACAGGGAATCAATGAAGTCTTACAAATGGAAACAACACTATTTGAAAGCACCAGAGTTGCACTGAAGACATCCAACCAGAAAGAGGAGAATCCAGTTGGAGACGGTAACAGTAGGACACATGGGAAAGAGAGGCAGCCCGAGGCTGGAGAGGAGTCAGACATAGCAGATGAGTGAAGACTCCTTAGGGCAGTACAGGAAAGGTGGGCACAGAGGGGAAGGGCTCAAGCACACTGCAGTGTTTGCTCAAATGATGGGCATAAAGAAAGCAACACCATTCAGCAGTGCAGAGAATTGGGGACAGTTTTCAGGGACTGGGGCATGTTGGAAATAAGCAAGTTGCTTATTGGATATCCATGATCTGCTAAGAGGGATTCTAAGAAGGCAAGAGAACTTCCATACAGAGAGACTGAGATGCTGATGTGAAAATTGAAGACACAAAGATGGAAAGTGCTGTGGGAAACCTGGGCACAAATACATGAGAAGGAGAGGAGGCTGAGCTGCCCTGAGTCAGAGGAGGACAGCGCTTCATTGGGAGAATGCCAACGGGAGATTTAATCCTCCAGCAGAATGCAGAGAGAGGAGGGCTGGGAGGAGGCGGAAGAGGGGGCAAGCATGGGCTGTGAATGAGCACATTTGTAAGATGAGGGAGGTCAGCAAAAATTGTGCTTCGTCTATTTCCCTACATCCATTTCTTTAGTGCTCATTCTGGAGTTATGGATTTAGGGAAAAGATATTCATACATATCTTTATCATCACACCATAGGGACTTTAATGGTGACAGGAAAACAGTGACAACATTAACTTCAGCATATGGGTAATATATTTCTTCCTTACAAAGTCTGCACTTTTTCCTTACCCTCCTCGATCCCTTCAAAGTGACTACGACTAGCCAACCCCAGTGTTACTTGTTACTTCCAACACTCTGTTAGGAATTATTCTCTCTCTCTTTCTCTCTCTCTCTCTCTCTCTCTCTCTCTCTCTCTCTCTCTCTCTCTCTCTCTCTCTCTCTTGCCTGTATTTTCAAGATGAGAAAAATCTTCCCAATTGAACCCTGTCCTTTTAAGTTAAAAAGACACTCATTGTGTATACCTGTTGTGTCATATTTGGTGTTCGATGCTTTAGGCAAACAGCTCAGTGAACATTCTGGAATACACCCTGCTTCTTCTGTCTTTGCTCAACCCTTTCAGTTGTCACATGTTACCATGTTTATCACTGAGCATCCATTAAGTTCAATGGGTGGTAGTTTTGTCCACTCAACTGCTCCTAAGTTCCTTGTTTCTCTTCTCTGTTGAACCTCATCCTCAACTCTAAATTTTGTATGTACAGATCATCAAAAGAAGCCAGACTCCTATAACATAGACTCTCTTCTCCATCCCACATCCTATGTTAAACACAATGGAGCTACAGTGCAACACATGGGCTTCAGCCCTCTTTTGCACCTGAGCTTCAACCCAGGAGCCCCCTGCCGTGGCTGGAAAGCTGAGAGTTTACTGAGACCAAATGGTTCATATAGAATTCCATCCTCATCACTTCACACAGGAAATCCTCAGGAACAAGAATCCTCTCGCTTCCCTATGACTATGCTTGCAAGATGGGCAGAAGATTGAATCTTCACCTAGGATAAGCAAAGGAAAGGTTCCAGGATCACCGCTGCCACTAATTCACCCTGGAAACCAGGACTGGGCATTATAACCTCCATATTTCAAAGTCATCATTAGGGAATGCTTGGTGTTGGTATATCCTAACTAACTTAGTTTAACCTTACCAGCTGCTCTGTCAAGCAGATGCCATTGGCTCCCTTCTGGGATTTCTCCCTTCCTATCCGATGTGGTGTGATCGGCCTTGAGCATCTTGGAACGGAAGCCATATCTCAGGAAAGTCACAAGGAAAAGGAATTAAGGCTATGCAGGGCAAATTCCTACTTGGTGAGTTATGTGAGATGAATGTGGGGAAGCCCAGTGGGAAGACGGGGCACTTGCCCTCTTGAGAAATAGTCCACGAGTCCCAGAGTGCGAGAAGCTTCACAGTGTTGGGTTGCTTCTGGCTCTAATAGCTCAAATGGGATTTGTTGCTGTTGAGTTCACATGAAAGATGGCTTGGTGGGCCTCCAGAGGACTCCCCAGCCATCACTACATTGTCAGGCTCAAACAAGAGCCATTCATTGTCTTCAGCTTCTCTCCCAAATTCTTCCTAGATCCATAATCTGTAAGTACAAGATATGCCATAACTACCCATGGGTCTTTCATTCCCTGCCTATGCCAATCTCATTTCTGCTCAAATTTAGTACACACATTATTTTTGCTTTCTGGAAAGTACACATAGTAGATGATATGCAGAGTCTGCTAAAATGTTGTTATTTCCACATCACTAAAGGCTTCTAAACTCTATTTCAGGAGTAAGCAAACAAAAATGAATTGTCTTAGAAGGTTTTGGTAAAGAGAATATGAGGGCATCTTTTTTCTCTCCCCTTTCTTTTTATTATCATGGAGTCACTATGATAAAGAACTGATGTGCTCCAAAGGTAAATGGAGAAATGAGGTAAATGCTTGGGTTGAAGCAGTTGTAGGTAGAGACAGGATTGTGCCTTTAGAGGATTGTGGGATGTATCTCTGACTCCCTGTTTTGTGTCTACTGGTACCTAAAAATCAAGTCATCAGAAATATATAACCCTGACATGAAATTTTGTCCAAAATTCAAATCCCAAGAAAGCCAAGACTCTAAGCTGTTTTTATTCACTGACACTCGGAAAGGGATATTGGTACTATGTGAGTGATTCTCAGAAGACAAAAAGATGTCATGTGTCTCAGATAACAAAACTGGCACAGATTCATGCTTGCTGTTGTAACTTCCTTAAAAGATGATCAAGTGCTCCAGAACTGTGTCTTAGTGTGTGAGATCCTTTAATTCCCGAGATTTCTGGAGAAAAGCAAGAGACCCTGAAATACAGGGACTGTGTCAGACGCATTGCTACCCTCTGCACTGGGAAAATTTAGCAGCTTTTTTCTCCATCAATCCAGAGTTCTTGAACTTGGAATGCCAGGACCCATGACTAAACCTGAAATTTCCAGTTGTAAAGGCAAAAGCTGGACTACATACTTTCTGATGCCTTGTCCAACATAGATGGTCTTTTGTCACTTGAGTAAGCAGGCGGTTATTCAGAATAATTTAAAAAATATATAGAAGAGACATAATAGCAGGCAAGTCTGAGGGATGAGACAAAGAGAAAACATAATTTCATGTGTCAATGGTTCAACTATCACTACACAATCCATGAAGCTTCTCTAATGGTTCCAAGATGAACTGTCCTTATGTGATGAGATTGTAGCATCCAAATAGTGGCTCTGTTTGACTCTGACTTGAAATCCCTTAACTTTTATTTCTACTGAACCATAGTTGTAGAAAATAGTTTAAAATCCAACCTGCCTCTAAAGTATGGAAGTGTGTGTAGGTTGGGGTCGAGGAGAGAGAAGAAAGGAAGGAAGGAAAAGGATACAAAAACATGGAGGAAGATCGGGAGGCTAAAGAGAGAAGAAGGGAGTGTAATGGAGCCTATGAACTTGACAGGCATTCCTATAACCTTCCCCAGGGAAGTCTTGGCACTTCATGACTTTCACGAGGTCCCACCATATATAACCATCATAAGGTCAGCTGATATAATGCTCTAGTCTTCATCCTTGCTTAATAACTAACTCTTTGGAGTTTCTTGAATGAAAAACATATGCTGAATACTCACTTCTCTTTCTCAACTAGTCAAATTTTTTTTCTCAAAACAGCTCATTTGAATAAAGCTTCAGATGGACTTAGCTGCTTATATCGTCCCTGAGACATGGTTTCAAACTACCCTTTGCAGCCTTAGAGTATCTAAGGAGTACCCATCCAGAATCTGTCTGAGAAGCTTTACTCCTTGCCACTTTCCTTATTTGTGCTCCTGAAAGTGTTAAAAGTATTTGAAAATCACCATTTGGCAGGATCTAGTCTATGGTGTTACTTCCAGCCTCAATCCAAGGTCCATTTTCTTTCTATGACATGCCAATAAATTTCAACTTCAAGGCCTCCCAACAGAAAAACAGAAGCAGCCACTGACCCTTAAAATGTAGTATTTATCAAGTAGGATGCCTCTGGGATCCTTAATTCTATCATTTATCATTTCACATCTTGAGTCTTCTGATGAGTGGAGGCTTATTAACCCACGTGTACAGTAGCTAAAATTTTACATAGACCAAACTGCCCTATTTTTTATTCTTTTCAATGCCCAAAGGCAGTCTACCTACATGAGCAGCTGAAGGCCTACAAACCAAAATCATTAAGAAAAAAAATTTTCTGCTCGCTATACATGTGCTAAAGAGCACCTGAAACTACTTTGCTTCTATTTGGTTTACCCCCCGAATATGCACGCTAGTATACTGGTGTTTCTTTTGAATCCCCCTGGGTTTGGATATTATACACCCAACTCTTAGTTCAACTTGAGTTTTCACAGCTGGAACATAACCCAATGGAAATGTTGACCCAGCACCAACTAGATCATTCCAAACAGGTGTTGCTTTAATTAGTCCTATCGTAAAACAAAAATTGAAATTAAAGGAAAACATTTGAATGTACCTAAGAGTTTCTTAAGGGCTTAAAGGGAACAAGCATACTGTTGAGGGCATTTAAGCCTTATCTATTTTTCTCAGAGGTTCCCTTTAAAAAGTTAATAACACCTTTGAAGTCACAACACCCTTGTGTTTTAAGAGAAGGAAAACATGGCTGCCTTTCCTACTATGTTTGCCAGTGAGGGAGAAAACTTTTAAGTAAATGGAACACAGTTTCCAAAATATATATTGCAATGTCTTACACATCCTCACCTCAAGCAGGGGAAGAAGAAAAAGCACCTCTTTGGCCATCATTCTCAAACTGAAAAGGGATAGTCCCTACTTTCTGTGCAGAGACAAAGGAGTTTTGTGTAAGTTCAATTTGATGTAGAAAATATATGTCCTGTGGGCTGAGAAGAGAAGTGAAGGAAGGGTTACTAAACTCCTGTCCCTAAGGAGTATTCACGTCCATCCTCTCACACAAGGGACCATTTAGCCATCAAGTTAAAGTTGTGTATGAATTAGCTCAGGTGTATCAACATTTCAGCAAGACCCCACATGCTTCCTGGGGTCTTAAAGCTGACTTCCTCAGGAAAGTAGAGAGTGCTGAAGAGATTGGATGGGAAGAGAGAAGACAGTGGAGTAGCTCAGATTGGG
Organism: Mus pahari; assembly: GCF_900095145.1. Taxonomy (NCBI): domain Eukaryota; kingdom Metazoa; phylum Chordata; class Mammalia; order Rodentia; family Muridae; genus Mus; species Mus pahari. The sequence goes on along the minus strand of NC_034596.1, from coordinate 8,449,954 downwards.
AAACCAGCATCAGCAAAAGGGAGAGGGGGAGAGGGAGGGGGAGGGGGAAGGGGAGGGAGGAGGGGGAGGAGGGAGAGGGGGAGGGGAGAGTGCTACTTTCCAGCTCCTGGAAGCCTGGCTAGGACAAATAGCTGGCCTGTTGACTCCAGTTCAGTGGGTTTGGGACATAGTCCATGAATTTGCATTCCCCAAGGTGACACAGGTACAAACAAATGATAGCATCCAGAGGGGGCTAGTTCTGTTAATTTTGTAGACATACATTTAGATGTCAGAAATTTTCATTTAGTACACCTTCCTAGTGGATTGTCTAATCATGAATAAATATGTTTACTCATATAATGCCTCTCACCTTAGGGAAGACAAGGATTGATGTAATCAGTCTTCCCCTTTGATCTGGATTTGCACAGCGACATACAGCTAAATGAGCTGCCCAAGAAGGCAAAATCGGAGTCACTAATTCATGGCATCTTCACTTTTTTCATAATGGCCTGTCTCAAGCAAGTATTTAACAACTGGCAAAATTTCCAAATGTCTAACAGTCAGCTGTTGTAAGCACTTAGGAGTGTGTTCCCAGCACACTATTGGCTTGTCTACTGTATCTTTTACATACACCAAATCTCACCCACTTTATCTTATATTTAAAGAGTTTCTTGTTTGAGTAAATATAAGATTAGACCTTTGTTTTAATTAGATATTTTCTTTAGTTACATTTCAAATGTTATCCTCTTTCCTAGTTTCCTCTCCAAAAATCCCCTATTCTCTCCCCCTTCCCCCTGCTCACCAACCCACCCACACCTGCTCCCTGGTACAGGCATTCCCATATACTGGGGCACAGAACCTTCACAGGATCAAGGGCCTCTCCTCCCATTGATGACAGACTAGGTCATCCTCAGCTACATATGCAGCTAGAGCCATTAGTCTCTCCTTGTGTTTTCTTTGTTTGGTGGTTTAGTCCCAGGGAGCTCTGGAGTTACTGGTTAGTTCATATTGGATGGATCTGGAGGATATCATACTAAGTGAGATAACCCAGTCACAAAAGAACACACATGATATGCACTCACTGATAAGAGGATATTAGCCAAGAAGTTCAGAATACCCAATATACGACTTGCAAAACACATGAAACTCAAGAAAAAGGAAGACTGAAGTATGAACACTTCAATCCTTCTTAGAAGGGGGAACAAAATACCTATGGAAGGAGTTACAGAGACAAAGTGTGGAGCAGAGACTGAAGGTATGACCATCCAGAGACTTCCCCACCTGGGAATCCATAAACAATCACCAAACCCAGACACTAATGCAGATGCCAACAAGAGCTTGCTGACAGGTGACTGATATAGCTGTCTCCTGAGAGGCTCTGCCAGTGCCTGACAAATACAGAAGTGGATGCTCACAGTCATCCATTGGATGGAACACAAGGTCCCCAATGAAGGATCTAGAGAAAGTATCCAAGGAGCTGAAGGGGTTTGCAGCCACTTAGGAGAAACATCAATATGAACCAACCAGTAAGTGTGTGTGTGTGTGTGTGTGTGTGTGTGTGTGTGTGTGTGTGTGTGTGTAATTTACATGTATTATAATCAAGAATGTATTTGGATTTATTTTTTTCATGTTAATATTTGTTTTCTATCTGATCCCAGCTGGTTTTGGTTTTATTTTTCCCCCTTTCCCTTTCTTTGATTTGGTTAAGTATTCAATATTACACCACCTTCTGCCCCATTAACTCATTAAATTAACATTAATTTAGTCTTAGTTTACTGGTTATACTCAAGTCTCCCCCTGGGAATCATTGGTTTACTGAAAATTAATACAAATTTGTGTTTTCTTTTTTACCTCCCTAATGTCAGAGAGAGATCTTGGAAACCTTGAACTTTTGACCCATCCTTTAAAACTATTTCTGTTCAAGTATTGCCCCTGCCTCCCTTGTCCCTAAAGTATTTTATTAGAGATATTTTGATGGCTCTCAACCTAGAATGACTTTGTTGTCCAGGGAATGAACTCTTAGAGCAATTTGAGCAATCTTTGACTCAAATTGTCAACAGTGCAGAGATTTTAAAATTCTGCCCCAGATTTATTTTTAATCCTCTCTGATGTGTGTGCCTCTTACATTCTTTCCCATGATTCTTATTTTTGCTTTTGTCTGTATATTTCATGCTCCCTATTTCCTACTCTCCTGTCTTCCAACTGATTGAGCTCTTCTTCAGCTCTATTCAATCTGCTGCACAATTAATACATTTCTTCTTAAGGAATATTTAATTCTACAATTACCATTTACTTTATATCATTTCTTGCTGCATGGAAAATTTTACTATAAATATTTCTGAAGTTATATCTCTTCTCTGACCAATAGAAATGGCCCACTTCCTGGTTCTCAGTCTTTTGTCCTAGCAGAAGTTAGCCAGTATCCCGCGTAGAACCACAATGGGCTCCCCTCAGTTTGCTGTCTATCTTCCCATTGGCTCCTTGAGTCTCCGTGTGTCAATAACTTCTGCATGCCTCTAGGCACCGTTAAAAATCAAGCTTCTAGTTGTTCTTGGCAGAGATTGAGTCTGTCGCAAGCTACTGCAGCGTAGCCAGAAGCCTACATCTATATTTAGAAATTGCATTAGACATAAGGAAAATACTTCTGTATTTTTCTGACTACGTCAAATGCTAGACTGTGTCACCAAAGTGGTCTTCAGCCCACCCTTTAAAAGCCAGAGGAAGCTCACAGGGATCTGGAATTCGAGATAATAATAATAATAATAATAATAATAATAATAATAATAATGTGCACATAGTAGAGAGGAGATACCAGAGAAAAAGAAATACTATGAAAACCTTTCCATGGCTTACTGCACCATGTGGGTCTCAAATTCCTGTCAATACCCAAACACTCAGAGCTTGAACAGGGCCATGTGTTGTCTTTACATAGTTCTCCTTAGATTTGCATATAACTCAGAGAAGAACGACGATATAAGAGATGCACATTTGCATGGTATTTCTACTTTGACTATAGCCAGGAAATATAGTGAAATTATAATTGTGTTTACTCATATGAGTGAAATTCCTGCCACTAAGGCCTTTAAAAGTACTTCCATGGGAGTAGGAAGCTGCAGAAGAAATTCTTGTCCAACAATTGCAAACTTGGCGATCATGCTCTCGTAACAATTCAGGCTGTTATCAGTCCATGACAAATTAAAAAAAAAAATCTATGGCTAATCACTTGTATTCACCAAAAGAGACTTCAGCAGACTTCCTGTCTAAGCCTGAGTGTGCATGTCTGTAGAGGCGAACAGCACATGTGTGAAATCTCAATGACTCAGTTTAAGGGCCAGCAAGACAGGGAGATATTAAAGTACCCCTGCAGATTCTGTCCAGAATAGACAGTGATGGTCATTTCCTTCATGTGGCTTCATCAAGTAGCGGAAGCTCTCCCAGCAGGAAGCCCACACCGCAGCAGCAGGGCCCCTGCTCCCTGCCTGCAGCAGTTTACTATCTGACACTGTTGAGACTAAGGGATGAGGAGACATCAGCCCTTCTGTGGAAGTATTCAGTATGTGGCAGGATGCTTTCTTGTCTGTCTGAGCTTCCCTCGTGCTGTGCCTCCACATGAGGGTTTGTGGCAAGGAGATTAACAACAATGTTTAAACTTTGTTAGTTCAGACTGCAGTAGGATTTAAGGTTATTTCTTCTTTGCCTGATTTTTTTTTCTATATTAAATGAGGGATGTGCATGAATTGTATTAACAAATCCAAAAGTCTGGTACAGCCCAGGAGTACAAGTTCATGGTTGCAGGAACAGCATTGGTACTTGGTTCCCTGTGCTAAGGATCTATGCTATCATGAGGGACTTCCCAAACAACCCCACTTCTTGGCTTTGCTCTCTGCCTCTGCCACCCAACATTTTTTTTTCAAGACAGGGTTTCTCTGTATAGCCCTGGCTGTCCTTGAACTCATTCTGTAGACCAGGCTGGCCTCGAACTCAGAAATTCACCTGCCTCTGCCTTCCAAGTGCTGGGATTAAAGGCGCGTGCCACCATGCCCGGCTGCCACCCAACATTTTGCCATAGAGATACAAATAGGTTTCTATATATTCTCTGTCTCTGTCTCTGCCTCTGCCTGTGCGTGTGCGTGTGCGTGTGCATGTGCGTGTGCGTGTGTGTGTGTGTGTGTGTGTGTGTGTGTATGTGTGTGTGTGTGTTCTCTCATCAAAGTATGAACTAGAAACTCTTCTTGTTGGTGAGTCAACCTCAAACTAAAGACTAAAATCTTAGGTTTGTAAAAATTATCTATTTGCAACTTGTAAAAATTATCTATAAGCTGACCTCCTTAATGTTTCACCTGATCAACAGTAAAACTTAAATGGGATCTCTCAAGAGAAGTAACAAAACTTTTCCTTTTTAAAAAAATTGCCTCTAAAATGACACAGGGACAAAGCAATGCACAGCATGTAAGAAAATGTCATTCAAACTTTGCTTTCAACTACTGTCACAGAGCAGCATAACCACCTGAATGTCATCCCTTTTCAACTCTGAAGGATACTTGCCTTTTCCAGCTTTCCCCCACCCTGATTCTTGATGCTTCCATAAATCTATTCAACCTTTCATTGGCTCATTTCAGTTCTCTTTTGACCAGCTACCCAATCTGATACCACAGATCCCAGGATCCAGAAGACATCCCACAGCTTCCTTTAGAAGTATGTGCTTCTTGGCTAGTACTGGGGAAAGGTGTAAACCCTTCTCCCTAACTCTGGCTTAAAGGAAGAAAGGCAAATAAAACCAAGATTGATAAAACCTCTAGAAATTATATCCCTATATTGTGCTAGATAGTTTTATGTCAACTTGATACAAGCTAGAGTCATCAGAGAGGAGTGAGCCTCAATTGAGAAAATGCTTCCATAAGATCAGGCTGTAGGCAAGTCTGTAGGCAAGACTGTAGGTAAGTCTCCTAATTAGTGATTGGTGGAGAAGAGCCAGACATTGTGGGTGGTGCCATCCCTAGGCTGGTGGCTCAGGGTTCTATAAGAAAGTAGGTTAAGCAGCCATGATGAGCAAGCCAGTAAGCAGCACCCCTCCATGGCCTCTTCATCAGCTCCTGTCTCTAGGTTCCTGTCCTATTTGAGTTCCTGACCTGATTTCCTTATATGATGGACTATGATATGGAAGTATAAACCAAGTTGCTTTGGTCATCATGGTTTATCACAGCAACAGAAACCCTAACTAATATATACATACTTCTCCAAAGTTATATGCAGTATATATGTTATATATGCATATTTATGTATGTATATATGAATAAAATTATTCCACTTGGGCTGACAATGCTCCCTAGAAGGGCCATAGAATGCTTTGACTATGGACTCTCATTTTCCCATGCTATATACAAAATTAAGATCACTCTCAATCCACCAGCCATGGCCTCTGTAATTACTAAAATGTTGTAAAGGAAACCCATCCTTGCTCTCAAAAGCATTGTTGAATGACTTTTTTGCTTTTATGAAATACACATTGTACTAATTTATCTCTGATTCTTTATGCCTAGAAAGAAATCTAAATCTATGTGGTTTTTTTTTTAATTAGGTAACCAAAAAGAGTTTCTGCAAAATGTGAAGAGTCTGGGTCATATTTCATTTTTCCAAACATGAGTACTTCATGTACATAGGCACTTTTAGTATTGCGAGAATTTGTGCAGTGGGGAACTATTTCTAACAACAATAGCCAATATTAAATGAACATTTTAAAATATTAATACCAATTACCAGAGTCTTATCTTCATGGTTTAAAAAATACTATGTAGATATCAATGTGGAAACTGGGGCTCAGAGAAAATCAAATGTCTTTTCCTGTTACTACAGTGGTAATGGGTGATCAACTGGTACCAAGTACTGATTTCTAAATTCCGAAAATAACTACCTATTTCTTATAGCTTTATTATTGTTTGTTTTTGCACATGTTCAGGAACTAGACTGTGTGCATGTATGCAAACACACACACACACACACACACACACTAATTGAAACACAGCCAATTATCACCTATGTGCAAAATGCTGTATGTGCACACGGGCAGCCAAACATTCAATGAACAATGAGCATATGGTCAGTTTCTGATTCCAGGAGGTGGCTGCTCCTGTCTAAGGATAAACACTGCTGCTGGCTTCAAGAACAGAGCTAGCTTCAGGCTTCCCCCTGCCCCGATATTTATTAAAGCACTTTCCGTTTACATTACTATTATTTGCGTTGTCTTGATCATCCAAACCTCAAAGGATGGAGGTTAATGAGATCCCCCGACCCTTTCCCCATCCTTCACCACCACTCTCACGCTGAGAATGGAAGCAGCTCAGATTGATTACATTGACTCTGAGAACCTTCAGGAACATTAATGGAGTTGCTACTACAAGCAGCTGGAGTTGCCATTCCCATCTTACTGTCTTACTTTTTTTCCCCTTAATTTTTTTTAAAGCACCCACAACACCCTGGGGGAACTTTCCAGGACAAGCTGCAGGTGCTGTGGATATTTTTATTTAATAATCATTCTTGCAATTCAGCACATTTGTAATCCATGTGGTGAACCCTGACTTACATTTCTCCCAGTGGACGCTGGCCAGATGCAGAAACCAAAGAGCTCGGGGCCGATGCTGCCTCTTCCTTCTTTTATGGTTTGTGCATTTGGATGTGTTTAGCATGATCTCTGAGTGCAGAATAAGGAATGTGCTGTGTTTAAAAGACCCCTTTGTTGACATTATGCAATCATAAATATACCCAGAAATTATACTCCTTGCATTGAGTGTGGAGTGCTTTAATTGAATGGCCTTCTCATGTGTTATCATAAAGAACATATGCATAGTTTTGGCATTCCCATTGGATCGTGAAGTGGAGAGGCACATGCAGAGAAGCACATTCCTCACATCCATGGATTGTCTCATATATGTCACCACATCTTCCCACCAGGATTGCTTTCCCCGCACACTCCAAGATGGTAACTTCCCAATCTGTCCAAATTCTATTTGGAATCCTCCTGGACTGTGTAAATGTCAGGGCCAGTTTCCTTTCCATGTGAACAGCTTTGAAAGGAGAGCTGCATGCCCAACTCCCTCATAAATACAAGCCAGAGCATCTTCTTTTTATTTTTACGTTTTAGGTGAAGTGGAAAGTGAAAGAAGATTGGTTGGCCAAAACTTAAAACAAGAAATTCCATTTCAAAAAAAAATGACATCCTCCTCATTTTCACCATCTAAACAAAATGCTTTTAGCCAAGATAGAACTCTGTTCCAAACAGTGAATCCTGCTGGTTAGGTCATTTGACCATTAGAGTCATACAGTCTATTAAGGCAGCTAAGTACACCAGGAGGCAGATGCCACCACCTGAAATTCTGGGAGAGAGTACCAACTGGGAGCCCTGGCAGAACACAGGTGACACCCTTAAATGAAAAAAACTCAAGCAATGTCGTCAGAGGAACTGCCTTAAAAGGTGTGGGCAAAAGTGAAGGAACTGACAAAGAGTGGGTGGGCATTCCCCCAGGACACAGTGTGATGGGAAGCCATATGGATGCTAGACCAGAGGGTACCCAGCCAGAGTAGTAGCCATTGGAGAGGGACTCTGCCAAGAGCTGGGTAGAAAGTGCAGTTTTACTGTGAAGCTACAGTCTAGCATAAAAAGAGAGAACTGTTCTAGTAGAATTACTCAAACTGCTGTTTCCTCCCATCTCCCAGCTCTTCAATGGTACTCCCTGTTTAACTGAAACCAACTGGTAGTTAAGTGTCAAAGGATATTAGTGGATGTAAGTCTTATTATCTGTGGATGTAAGTCTTATTTAGGGAGAAGATAACAAGGTCAGGGGAGACTGAGGAAGTAGGGAGGGAGGCTGAGTGTTGAGAGGCAAAGAAAAAGCTAGTGAGCATGATACCCTGGTAATTCTTCCACCTTTACAAAAACCAATCCCATCTATCCTTCTTGCCACCACAGGAAGCAGCCTGAGAGGACATTGAAGTCAGAAATAAATGAGGCTCCACTTTGAATAGTAGGTGGCAGAGCTTTCTGATGAAAGAGGTGGCAAACATTAACCAAATCAATAAGCTCCAAGTTCAGTGAGAGACCCTGCCCCAAAGAAGAAGGCTGCGTCAGGCAGTGGTGGTATATAACTAAGTTTAGTCCCAGCAGTTGGGAGATAGAGGGCAGGTGAATCTCTTTGAGTTCTAGGCCAGCCTGGTCTACAGAGGGAATTCTAGAACTCCCAGGGCTGTTACACAGAGAACCCCTGTCTCAAAAAGAAGAAGGAGAAGGAGGAAGAGAGGAAGGAAGAGATGAGGAGGAAGAGAAATGGAGGAGGAGAGCAATCAATTGAAAACCAAATCGGACATAAGCCTATGGCCTTCATATGCAAACTCACATACATACAAGCACACAGTCAGACAAGAATATGAACATGTATATGTAAGAGACATGGATTAAAGAATGGATGGATGGATGGATAAATGTAATTTTAAAAATAGCAATCAGAGGAAAACCAGGAGTCTCTGGAAACAACATCCTATACAGCAAACACAAGCTTAGAAATTCATTAAAACCTCTGGGAGACTGGCCACTAAGAACCCGTGCCTTCATTATTTTAGCCTTGGAAAACTTATGCAGCATCAGTGGTATAGAATTTTGTCTGAGATAGTTCTGACTATGAAGTACAGGCTAACCTGGAACTAGTGACCTCCTTTATTAGCCTCTGAGTGGTGAGAATAGAGGCATGTGCCAGTGTACCTCGCTTCCGATGCATACAGTCAGATGACAGCTCAGGGAGACACACTTGCTTCCTGGTCAGTATACATGTTGCAAGTTTAAAATTAGTGATAGAAAATTCGTATAAGAAGCAATCATTTGCTCATCACTCTTCATTATGTCATTTTCATGATTAAAGATCTCATATCATTGATACTCAAATTCATTATACTTTTCATTTTTTATTTTATTAGATATTTTCTTTATTTGCATTTCAAATGTTATCCCCTTTCCTAGTTTCCCCTCCAAAAACTCCCTACCTCTTCCCCCCTCCCCCTGCCCACTAATTCACCCATTCTTGCTTCCTGGCCCTGGCATTCCCCTATACTGGGGCATAGAACCTTCACAGGACCAAGGACTTCTCCCATTGATAACTGACTACACCATCCTCTGCTACACACGCAGCTAGAGCCACATGTCCCACTATGTGTTTTCTTTGATTGGTGGTTTAGTTCCAAGGAGCTCTGGGGGCCCTGGTTAGTTCATATTGATGTTCCTCCTATGGGGCTTCAAATCCCTTCAGCTCCTTCGGTACTTTCTCTAACTCCTTCATTGGGGACCCTGTGCTCCATCCAATGGATGGCTGTGAGCATCCACTTTTGTATTTTTCAAGCACTGACAGAGCCTCTCAGGAGAAAGCTATATCAGGCTTTTGTCAGCAAGCCCTTGTTGGCATCCACATAGTGTCTGGGTTTAGTGGTTGTTTATGGGATGGATCACCAGGTGGGGCAGTCTCTGGATGGTCATTCCTTCAGTCTCTGCACCACACTTTGTCTCTGTAACTCTTTCCAAGGGTATTTTGTTCCCCCTTCTAAGAAGGACTAAACTATCCACACTTTGGTCTTCCTTCTTCTCGATTTTCATGTGTTTTGTGAATTGTATTCTGAGCTTCTGGGCTAATATCCACTTATCAGTTGATACAAATATACACTGTTTGTTCTATTTTTTAAATTGCTCTACCATTGAATGTTTCTTAGAGCTGAAGTTGTATCACGGTTTATTTGCCTTATTTTTGTTGTTTTTGTTGCTGCTGCTGTTGTTGTTGTAATGCAAAATAGCACAGTGTATTCCTCTCAGGAAGGTCCCAAATTTGATGTAACATGGCATTGATAGTATGGGTTCATCACCTATATTTCTTTTCCTCTTTGTGTTGGGACCTTGGTGACTCCAGGCCATAGAGTAGCACCTGCTTGGTCAGGTCAGGGCTCCTTCTGTGTTCTCTCCCCTTCCAGGCTGGCCTGAAGCAGCAGCTCCACCAGAAAACCAGTGGTCCGGATTGGGCTGCATAGCTCTAGAGCTGTCCATAGCATGGGTGAAAAACAGGAAGAAACCAAAAAACCAGTACCTTTCAGGAGTTAGTGAACAAGGGGAAATCAATGGGGCAATCTGAAACTCCAGAACAAGGTGGGAGGCTGGATGGGACAGAGGGACAGTGGACATGCACAGAGGAGTGACACTTCTGATCAAATTCAGAGAAAGAGAGAGAGACACACAGAGAGAGACACAGAGAGAGAGACACAGAGAGAGAGAGAGAGAACAAAAATCAAACATGTACAAGTGAGTGGCCACTTCCTAGGACCTGGAGAGAGAATCTATTGGTATCTGTTGCATCTCAGCCTCGGTACTACTGTTAACACAGAGAGAGGTTGAGATTGTATCTCCTTTGTCTTTCCAGTGTTCATTGTGTCACCATTAGCCCAGCTGAAAGAACAGACACAGCTGCTCACTTTCCCTTGTACTAATGGAGACGGGGCTCTGACTGGGATGAAGATGGAAAGCCACTGGAGTCCTGCATGTGATGGATATCTCCTGGGTACCATGCTCTTCCCGAGGCTTCATATGTCTTTAATTAGTCTTTAATTTCCATACCATTTAGAAGCTCTACCTGCTCCCTCCGAAGGACTAGTGATATAATTAAACAGTTACAGGCGTTTGCCACCAAGCCTGACCTGAGTATAGTACCTGGAACCCACACAGTAGATCGAACTGACTCTTCTGAGTTATTCTTTGACCTCAGTATGTTCACAGTGGCATATGCACACACACACACACACACACACACACACACACACACACACACACACACATATACCCACACACTCAAAAAAACACACTCACATGCTCATACAGCAGCCATACATACTCTGTCACACACATTAAAATAAAATGTAAAAAATAGAAAGTAAATGCAAATATTTGTCAATTGGTGTATATGTTACAGTCACAGAATCAGTGAGGTTTGCAGGTGACTTAGTGGTCCTTCATCTCTTTTGACAGGAGAATGGCCAAGTGTTTTCAGTGCTACACATATTACAATTTAGTTTTTAATAAACTCAAACTAAAACAATATTCTTTAAATAAACTCAAACTAAAACAATATTCTTTCAAATGAAAAATGTCACACCAGATGAGTGAGCCACAGACCTTCAGAATGTCCCTTACACCCTTTGCAGGCCACTCAAGCACAGTGCTTCTTTCTGTTATTCATTTGGGAAAAGATGGCTTTTCCTTACTCACATCTGATAACAATAATCTATCCAGAGTTTATAGGGGATGTTGTCATGGTGAATAGAGGAGGTAAGAAACAAGCAATTGCATGGAATTAACATGTTTAGAGAGCCATTTCATGTTTTGAGGGGGATTTTCATTTCTGAATATCCAATAATTACTAATGGACATAGCTTAAAACCTGTTTTGTTACAAACAATAACAGGGGGGAAAAAACCAGACCTGGCTAAAGATTGATCCCCAGGAGAGAAAGCCTTCGATTTCTCACACCTGTGCACTCCGCAGCTCCTATGGAAAGCGTAGCTGGGAGCTGAAACTGCTCCCCTGAGAGGGCTTGTTGGAATCGTAGAATTATTAAATTGCTAAAATGTCATGGGCAATGCATCTAGGTTACAAAGACAATACAAGGAAGGGCTTCCAGAATAATGTCCCCACCTGTAGCTGAAGGCTAAAGTGATGAATGTAATCCCAAAGAGCAGACAATATGAAAAACAAGGAAAGAAAAGAAACAAAAAATATAGTGACTGAGCTCTGGAATGTACTGCAAGCAGCCCTGGAATTCCTATTCAAATTTTCTCTTTGCCTTACCAAATTCTGATGCTTGTTGTTTTTATAATGAGTTCATGTCTCATCCTCTATTTTAATCAGAGAAACAGAAAATATTTTACCATTCCTGAAAAAAATTTTAGAGAATTATGAATCCTACAGAACTCTGTCCCCATTTCCCCTCCACTGTGATGTGATCTCCATTCCTCATACCGATACAAAACTCAATTATTGATTGTTGATACAAAACTCAATTATTGATTGTTGTAAAGCATTGGATGGTAAGCCATCCTTTCACGAATCTTGCAACTCTAAAACGTTATCATTAACCCAAACTGTTTAGATGTTCAATTAACATTTGTTCTAGGTACAAATGATTTCATAACTAACTATCCCAGGTACCTATCCCAGGAAGTCCGAGATAAAATTTTATTATATTCATAGACTCCATGGGTCAATACCTTGGGCAGAAGCTGTAACAGCCCCACCTTAAAAGGTCAAGTCCTAGGAATGTCAGACATTTGGAGGAAAGTATGGCAGCCAAGTTTAGTCCCTAGATCACTCCAGATTCAGATCCATTGTTTGGTCCTGTGATTTTTAAGAGTCCCAGATTCTGTAACATGTGGGTTTTGTTTATTCTCTTTCTGAGTTCTCAGACTCTCTCTCCCAAGCCTTATGTTCAGTGTCTTAGTCAGGGTTTCTATTGTGGAGAGACCATGAGCACTGCAACCCTCATAAAGGGAAACATTTCATTGGCACTGGTTTACAGTTCCAGAGGTTTAGTCCACTACCATCATGGAAGGAAGCATGGCAGCATGCAAGCAGACATAGTCCTGAAGAAGGAGCTGAGAGTTCTACATCTTGATCTGAAGGAAACAGGAGACTGTGTAACACACTGGACACAGCTTGACCATATGAGGCCTCCAAGTCTTTCCCCACAGTGACATTCTTCCTCCAACAAGGCCACACCTCCTAATAATGCCACTCCCTATGGACTATGCATCCAACCACATGACTCTATGGGGGACATCACTATTCAAACCATCACAGTCAGGTTTTGACAAGGAATGAAACTAGATGTGTTTGGCTGCCACCTGGCGCAATGCCACTCTTAGAATCCTTCATCCATGTCTGGATCTTCTTCATTGTCTGTTACTCTCTACTCCTTCACGTTCTGTGTCTTTGCCATGCATCCTCTGGCCACAGACAGCCTATTATTACTGTTTTACTGTCCTCTACCAGTATAACTTTGGAAGCTTTATTTTCTCTGGCATTATTTTTGTAACTGAAGATCCTGTTTTTAACAGGACTAAGATTGACTTTTGCCACCAGGTAAGGGAGACAGCCACATCAGTGATCTTGGGGACATTTGATCCTGTTGCATCCTCTCAAACCAAAACTCTCATTAAAGCAGCTCTAAGACTTTTATTTAAGCTGTTGACTTCCATTAAAATATACATTCCCAGACAGAGAGTGGTTTCTTTTTCTTTTTTTCCTTGAATATATTTTTTATTAGATATTTTCTTTATTTACATTTCAAATGTTATCCCCTTTCCTAGTTTCTCCTCCAAAAATCCCCTATCCCCTCCCCACCACCCTTGCTCTCCAGCCCACCTACTCCTGCTTCCTGGCCCTGGCATTCCCCAATACTGGGGCATAGAATCTTCACAGAACCAAGGGATGACTAGGTTGATGACTGACTAGGCCATCCTCTGCTACATATGCAGCTAGAGCCATGAGTCCCACCATATGCTTTAGTGTCTCCAAACACTTCTTCCTTAGAGCAAGTTAGCTATCGTACTGACATTAGCTTTTCATTGGAGAAAAAGAGGAGGTGAGAGAATGCTGGAATGTCTGACCTGGACTCAAGAAGTCAAAGCTGAGGCTAAAAGGATGAAAAGTTGGTGAAGCTGTAGGAAAGACTGTGATTCCACAAGGAAGGCTGGAAACATCAAAGTCACATGTGGCTGACTTGAGTTACAATCCTCCTGTTCTCTGGCCTCATCTGCTATCACTGAGCTAAGTCTTCCCAAGGTTGGTTTATTAATTCCCATCCCTTTTGTTTTCATGCGTGTTCATCCTTATGTCCTTAGGTGCCATGTCAAAGCCAAGCAAGCATCTCTAACAATACAAGGTATAATTTGTCCCTATAGCTGGGCTCATGTTTCTAAACTGTCTGAAGACTTGTTGCCTTGCTCTGTCCCATTGTTTTGAATCTCTTCCTTGTGGATGAGAAATGAAAGCTGCCCCCATTGCTGGCTAAGCATTTTCTCTTACCGCTCTCTCTTCCCCTATCCAGGCAATCCTTTCCCTCTCTTTCATCCTCTTGGATGGATGGATGGATGGATGGATGGATGGATGGAACCACCTTTTCTTTATTTTTAACTTGCATCCTATATTTCCCATGTTGCACAGCTCTTCCTCTTGACCATTAATCCCGGATGTGGAATCTTGTCAAGTCTTACTTAAAAATCAAAGTGCTCTTTGTGCAGCCACTAAATCTCCCTCATCTTTCATGACAGGGATATCTTCAAGGCACTCCATCCGATTTGTTGAACATGACCTCCCCTGCCTGGGTCCTTGCAGCCTTCCCTCAAGAAAGTGGGCTCTTCCAGGTGTTCTCCCACCACATCTTTCAAGAATGCTTCCAAGAATTCCCTCCACGTCACCCTTTTCTACCCCCGAGCACACCAGATGTTATAAATGCTGTCCTATCTTACTGCTTGTCTTAAGACGAATCTTAAAAGAAATATGAAGGATATATCTGGCTATCATCAAATCCTCTGGAATTACTTCCAAATAGAGGGATTTCAGTAACTGCCTCCTTACTTTGGCTGCTCTTCCCTTGAGTTCAAGTTGTGTTTGGTTTGGTTTGGTTTCCTTTCTTTTTTTTATGGTAAAATGAACAGCCACATTTTGCTTTGTTTTCTTTACCATTTTCATGACATACTATGCTGCTTTTAAAAAAAAAGAAAAAGAAAAAGGCTTGTTTCCAGGTCAATTATCACCAAATATAAATTTGGATCAGGGCCAAGACCTAATGGTCCCCAGTTCAGAACCGACTGGGAGACGGCTATAACAACCTGCCTGACTTGAACTGAGAAGATTTACTTTCTCGTGTGCTATTCTGGCGTTAGATATACTTCTCCAGCCTATTTCTTGAGGAGCTGAACAATAAGTCATTTTCACAAGGTAGAGCTAGCTAACCCTATTTAGCAAAAATCACTGTGAGGTAGATCCAAAGACAAAGAAGTCAGGGCCTGAGTTAAACTCATCTACTTCTCTAAGTTTTACTACTAGTAAAAGTAATTTCTCCTTAAAAATGCAAAATGGACCAGTGAGATGGCTCAGCAGATAAAAAGCATTTGCCACACAGATGTGATAGAGTTTGAGCTCCAGACCCCATGAGAGAAGCAAAGTGACCACTCCTAAAAATTGCCCTCTGACCTCCACAGGTGCACCATGGCAAAATTCACACGCTTACACATTTACACACACAGTCAATTTAATAATAAGTGTAACTAATAATAATAGGAATGTAATTAATAATAATAGTAACCTATTGTTATTATTAAAATAATAAGTTTAAAAACAAATGTAGGTTGTGGGTCTAGAGCCAAAGGGGTTCTCACTAGAAGAAAGTACAAATTGTGGAGCATGGGATCCCATTAATATCAGGCTGTAGAAGAGTTGGAGTGATTGGTTATTTTGAAATGCTTATTTTAAGATCCCATTTGATTTGATATGTTCAGAAGGTCAAGGGGACTCAACTATATAAAAGAAGCCAAGTGATTCTGCTGCAAGAGACCAGTAAATGCTACTCGAGAAGAAATTATACTAATGTCTCAAAAGTTATTCTCCAGAAAAGAATTTATAGAGCCAGTATTATTAAGTCCAATAACATCTCGGAGTTATTTAATCCAATATCCAAAATATTGGATTACATAGTTAAGCACACTCCATTCTTGATTTGTGATGTTTCAAGTGTTTAAAAGAGGGTACAGGACATTTCCTATGCCCCACCCCTCCACCCCAGAACTCCTATTAATGACATAAGTACAGTGTAATGATAGCAGTTTAAAAAGTATTCACTTGAGTGCCTGGGATCAGAGCCACACCAATTGTCATCTGTGCTCGTCAGAGAAAAACATAAAGACTGCTGGAGCTCTTGCTATACTTTAAGGAAGTTGATGAACCACTGGTACTTCTGAAAGAATGCAGATGGGATCTTCAGGGACTTGCTATTCATGTCACCTGAGCAATGGTCTTGCTGGCCCCGAGATCACATCCAGCCTTTCTCTCCTCATTTCTTTGCACTGCTCCAGCCTCTGTTCTAGTCCTGCTCAAGCCTGCTCAGCAATACCACCCAGAACATGCACTCCACTCTTCCAAGTTAGTTTCTTTATAATTGATCATTTCATCTTAAATTATATGACTCATGTGTTTTCTAGTTACCATCTCTCCTTTGAACAAAATCATGAAAAGAAAGTTCTCGCATCGCTTGGTTACATCTCTAGTACCAGAAATGTAGAATCAGCCCGTCCCTAAATCCTGACAAAGGAAAAGTGAAGACTGAGGCCCCAAGGTGTCCCCCATTTGATTGTGTTGTTCCTTTCCTCTTTGCAACCAGACAGGAGCCATTATGGCCTTCACTATGTTTCCGGTTCCTTGTGCATTGTTTGTGTTTACTGGGAATTCTGAGACATCTAGGAAATTCAGACAACAAGCAAGTGCCTCATTCGCAAGATGGATACCAAGAAGTGCTCCAGGTTGTGAAAAGAGAAGTGGCTGTTTGTTTTCCTTTGCTGGATGAAAAGAGGCCAAAAGTCTTTTTGCAGTTCCACCAAAGAGCCAATAAACCAGAAACAAAACACACGTGTGCCAAGAGTTCAACAACAAGGCGGAAGTGGCTTAGGTTTGCGGTCTGTTACCACATGACAACATTGAGTTGGAGCCAAGGTATTTTTCTGTTCTCTGCATGTTGGAAGGCTCTGCTTTGAAACAGAGAGGAGATAAGAACATCACAGAAGAGGAAAACCATGCACAAGACAGCAGTGTGAGAGCATCAGGGGAGACTTCTTACCATCACAGAGGGATTTTAAATTGCCTCTACAAAAGGGTAAACAAACTGTAGCCCAGGAACAACTGGCTCTCTCTCTCTCTCTCTCTCTCTCTCTCTCTCTCTCTCTCTCTCTCTCTCACACACACACACACACACACACACACACACACACACACAGGATAGGGAAACTGAAAGATATTTTTAAGCTTTCCCAAAGGATGTTTTAAAAAATATAAAATTAAAATATTTACTTAGAAATTTACTAATTCCAATGAAATAAAATTAGAATGGCAGAGGATTTGGGCGAATTCAAGGTCCTGATTCTTTCCCACTACTATTTTACTAGTTACTGCAACTACCTAATGCTATGCAATGCTTAAAGTCTTGTTGGTATCCAGCATATTTTTATGCATATTGTTCATAGATGTTTTCATTTATAGCGTTGGAGTGCATAGCTGTTTTGGCCATGTAGTCCACACATTTAAATATTCACTATCATCTGGCTCCGTTTTACAGAAAACGGTTACCAACCTTATCCCTAGAGGGTGAATATAAGAAGAAATATATGACACAAGAAATTGTTAATCTGAGCTAAAAATCAGTTTCACATTGTTCAACTTAGTTACTCTTTAGGACTTGTCCTTTAATACTGACCTAAAGAGTACTTCATCTCCAATAGATGGAAATGCCCTGGTATCAAGCTGTATAGTACTTTGCTTTTGTGTTTGGTACTCACTACATATACAGTGCCTTCTCTATTATTAGAAAACTTGATCATAGGTTAAAATTATGTTCTCCTAAAATTTGTATGTTAATCCCTGATCTCCAATACCATAGAATGTGCCTGGTTTGGGGAAATGGGACCTTTCAAATGTTACAAGGTACCCACTAGAGATGATCATTCAGGAACAGTGTATAGCCAACTGAAAGTCTTTATTCCTGTTCGCTGGAACTACACTCAGATATTCGGAACCTAATTGTTACCCAGAGCATTTACAGAAAGGGTCTTCTACGAACAAAAACCACATCCTAGTATCTTGCTATACAGTTGTAGTAGGAGGTTTTGCACAAGCAAGCAGTTTAACAGAAGCCAAGATGATTTAGTTGGAACATCTTGACCTCAGGTTCCTAGAATAGAGTTGAGTAATGTTCCTTGGGATTCCCCATCAAGGAAATAAAAATCTAGTTAAGCAAGAATATATAATGGAGAAAACTTCACACTGTCTTGCCCTGTCACAAAAAAAAAAAAAAATGGTAAATTAAGTTAAAATTCAGCAAACAAGGCAACCCTGATCCACCTGGGTGATGTATTTATAGGAAGAGGATAGAGCCAGACAAGGTTCCATAAGCCTATAATCTTAGAAGGTAGAAAGATTGGGCAAGTTTTAGACCAACCTGAGCACATATTGATCTCCAGGCCAAACTGAGCAACAGCTGAGGCCTTGTTTGAAGCAAAATAAATCAAAAAGAAGCTAGGGTACAGAAACACCAGCGGGGTGTGCATAGCCTGGGATTAGACCATGCAAAGGTACAGGAAAGAGAGGACCGGTAAGCCAAGAAGAGAAACCCGAAGAAATCATCTACCCACACCACCATCTTAACTTAGGACTGTAATTATAACAAAATTCATTTCCGTTGTTTAAACTCCCCATTCTGCGGCACTTTATGCAAAGTAGTTCCATCACTCAAGCATAAAAGTTATTCCTCATTTTTTCTTGCATTCCTAGTGACATCTGAAGCCATGTGTACAGAATTCTTTGACTAAACTTTACAGAATTGAATAAAATATTATATCTAAAACCTGCTGTGTCCAGGGGTATGGGAGGAGAACTCTCTACCAAATTGCTCCAGAAGGTTTTGGAGGGGCCCAGCCAATCTACAATATATCAATGTCCAACACAAGCATCAACTTACTGTCTCTGATGACCTACTCTCTTCAATTTAAACTGAAGATATACAGCATCCCCTCCCCTTTCCATTTGGTCTACTGAAAAAGAAGAATAATCAGAAAGCTGGATGTGAACTCCATTGATTAAAATAGCATCCCTTTCACAGCCAATTCTAAATAAAAAACATCTTCAGGGGAGCCCAATAATGAACATGAAACAGAAATATTAAATGTGCAGCTCCAACTTACATTCCAGATGTCAGAATATGCAAAAATACTGGCAGTGCAACCAAGATCAAACAATTGGAGGAGCCAAGCTTTCCCTGGCTTATGCAAAAATCTGTTGAGTAGAAAGTGCAACTGCTTCACATGGGATGGCAGCCAAACCCAACCTGAAAGAGTTAGCCTCGGAAGCATCCCTGAAATGCAGAGGCCTTTCTGATTATTCCTTTCTAAATGAACAAATAAAAGGTTTCAGTATGAACAATGTCCAGATGCCCCAGGAGCCTACTCTGCTTGCCAATTCTCCTGCCCGAACACACATTCTATCCTTTCAGATTTCAGCAATAGCTCACGGTTTAAAAAAAAAAAAAAAAGACATTTTATCTACCAATAGCTTCATAAATTTAGAACATGGTTAGAAGATACACGAAGAAAGAGCACTGGGCAAGAATAAGGGATTAGAAAATCAGAAGTTATTGGTCATTGTCAAGTCTGATCTTTCCCAGATCCATACACTTTACCCAGGGAATTTCCATACAATTATTGGGAAAGCTGAACTGCATTATCCCTAACCAAATCTTACCCTTAGTGGCATGAGGATCCCTTCCCTCTGAAATAATGCAAAGACCACTGAAGCCTGATTTCATAATAGAGATCTGTTTGCTTTCCCAATGATAAGTTCTTAAACATCTCTAGAAAATAATGCCTGGTCACCAATTTGCCCTTGGCCAGTAGATCAAGAAGAAAAATATTCATAAATTGTTAGAAAAAAACCCTTGTCTCTGTGTGTGGTGGAATTGTTCTTAAGGAGGCAAAGTCCCATTGTTAGTCCCTGATGTTCAAGGGAAACCCAATGTGGTAACTCCAGACAGACCAACCATATATCACTTCACTAAGCCTACATCCATTGCCTGATACATTAATGTCATGACAGTTGTAATACACAGCTACATACATCTGCACAGCTCAGGGAACAACACCGTGAGATTTGTTCAATTGAGCTATTGGGATCTCAGGAATTTGTTTTAGTTTAGACCATACAAATTATCAACTGTTATTTACAATTTTCTTCAGGGAATGGGTGGTCCTTTGAAGATGGAAGCCCATGTGTATTTACTTAGTACTTGAGTGCAGTAGTGGATATTCTCATTAAGCCAAGGATTCCAGTACATGGGAGGTAGAGGCACCAGGTTGAAGTTCAACAATATCTTTGACTGAAAAGACAATTTGAAAACAGCCTGGGCTACACAATATCCCATCTCAAAATGAAAATCCATACTATCTAAAAACAATGTTAATCACACCACACACTCTTGTGTCCCTAATATCCAAC
Organism: Mus pahari; assembly: GCF_900095145.1. Lineage (NCBI taxonomy): Eukaryota > Metazoa > Chordata > Mammalia > Rodentia > Muridae > Mus > Mus pahari. The sequence goes on along the minus strand of NC_034596.1, from coordinate 8,429,649 downwards.
TACTATTCCACATAAATCTTTCATGACTCTGTGTTCCCACCCTCATTCAAACTGATTTTCTTAGAGTGTCATAGCCATGCACTGTTGTCCAGTTCAATTACCCAATTGTCTCCAAAACAGACTTGTTATTCAGACCATCAAGGTCCCCCTGTGTCTGCAACTTAAAACACTGTTGAGAATTTCCTTGTATTTCTTTTTCTTCCCATTGATGATCTTTTCCCAAACTTCACATGCAATTCAAAACGTCACTTCATAAAGCTTGAGTTCTACAACCAATACCCCACCAGTCATCTTTCCCCCTTGCACTCCCAAATTTGGGGATGGCAAGAATTGTCTGTGTCACATAATTAAATAACAAGTTGTATTTTAAGAAGCTCACCAGAAAGCCAGGCAGTGGTGGTGAATGCCTTTAATCCCAGCACTTGGGAAGCAGAGGCAGGCAGATTGCTGAGTTTGAGGCCAGCCTGACCTACAGAGTGAGTTCCAGGACAGCCAGGGCTATACAGAGAAATTCTATCTCAAAAAAACAAAGAAGAAAGAAGAAAGAGGAGGAGGAGGAGGAGGAGGAGGAGGAGGAGGAAGCTCACCAGCTCCTGCTTTATAGCATTTCATCCACATTTACTTAAATGCCCCTTGGTTTTCCCCATTTAGTTCATTGTCATCATCTCATAATCAAAAACAGAGTCTGGCAACAAGGTGGATTTATAGTTGTTGAATCAGAGAGTCAATGAAGCAAACGTCTCCATAGTAGGAGTACCTCAAGGGCAGAAACCATGGTGCCATGTTTTTCCATTTTTAATCCTCACAGGCAACTGAGTATACCTCCTTCTTACACAGACTCAGACTCCTGCTGGTATCAAATACTAACAAGTTACCCAGACGTTACTGGATTTGGAGACAAATACTGTGGAATGATTATACTGTAATAGTCACTGCCTAAATTCTCCCTGAGAGAAGAGGAAAGGAAAAACAGAAAGGGGGAGTATAGTAAGTGTGGGTGGGTAATAACTAGCTTGTTAAAAGTTGAAAACGAAGCTACTTATCATATTAAAAAGCATGGATCGGTCCCTAATCTCTGTGTTTCATTCAACACCTTTTGCAATGTTAGATACAATATTTCTGTCCTATAAAAAAATAAAACTTGGCACTGCCGGGGAGAGAGCGGACTGCTGAGGAGGGACCCGGGTCTGGTCCCGGTCGTCCAGCGCCTTTCCCGCCCAAGGAGGGGTGTTCGCCTGGCAGCAGTCCCCAGGCTGATCCAGCACCGGCACCTTTCCCCGCCCGAGGAGGGGTGTTCGCCTGGGAGTAG
>NC_034596.1:8420415-8428329 GCF_900095145.1 Mus pahari | reverse complement strand
AAAAAAAAAATAAAACTTTCTTTAAAAATATCTCTTCTGATTTCTGTGTAGATTCATCTTTCCAAAGAAGAAAAGTATTTTGTACCTGTTCTACACCTAAATAAACTGTCAAGTTCTCATAAAAGATGTCTTAGTCTGAGCAATTCCTGGGGGAGTTGAGGAGAGATCAGCGTTGGGGATATGACGGCTGACCATTTGCTGATCAAAGCCAGCCATTCAGATGACTTTTTCAGTCACTACTGCTCTACATGAGTCCTGCTCCACAGTGAGAAGGCAACTTCCGGGGGCAAGGCTCATGCAATAAGCAGTGTAGAGTACTCACACTCTACACTGTAGGTACCCAGCTCCAACACGCAAGCAGGGCCCTTCTCTTCCACCAGCTGCATCAGAATATGACCTATGGGGCAAGATGGCTATTTTAGAAGACATTCAGAACAGGTGTGCCCAGAATCAAAGATGCTATGCTTTCTAAATGTGGTGTTTATATATGAGGCTGACAGGCCGATTTTACCCTTTCCCACCTGTACCTGGCCAACTTGAAGCCTTCTAGATTCAGTTTAGATGTTCCTTCCTCCAGAAGGGCCCAGGTAAAATATCCACCCTATCTTCCAGGTTCCTGGGACATTATCAGTTTTATACTCAAATGCACTCCCCTATTGCTAATTGTCTTTTTGATTTTGGAATTGGATAAATCTCTTAATACTTAGAAGTACTTGTGCTGTCTCAGCAGACAGCTATCCTGAGTTGGTTGTGGAAGCCTCTTTGGTAGGGAAGAACGTCTAGAACAGATAATTACCAAGCTCTGAGTTATGATTATTCCCCTATGTTATGAGGTCTGGGGTCTCTGCCTCTCAGCACCTGGCACAAAAGAGTGACAATAAATGTCTGCTGGATAACTGAATAGCTTGGTCCAGGCTCCTCATTTCTAAATGAGAGGGGGAAATCTCATAAACACAATCATGAAGCTTCCTAATTTACCCAGGTAAGCAGTGGGCAATGCTAGGCTTTTCTTCACCATCTTGGGATTATTTCTCAAACAGGAGGGTAGGGAAAGGAAAACTGATCTTTAACAGAGCCCATGTGGCTCAGGTACTTGCAGCAGCTGCTCCAGTGGTCTAGAATGGAGAGGATGTGACCAGGGTCTCCAGGCAGGGCATGGAGCAGGGCAGGGCACAGAGCTGAAGGCCCACTCCTCAATTTGAAGTTCTGACAGGTAGTCTCAAAAACCTCTCAGGCGGACTGTGCACACCAGCAGTCTGAGATGGTGCCAGCATCTCACCAGTAGTGTTACCACGAGTGACAGGAATGCCAGTGCAATGGCAGGGGACATTTGGCCCTACCTGGGTCCTAGGATAGAGTAGAAGGGGGAACCCTAGATGTACCATTTGCCTGTCATTTGTGCAGACTTATTTATGCAATTACCACACTTACACAAACACGGCTGAGAGGCTGTCCTTTGCCAAAGACACAGCAGAACTGGGATTGGAATCCAGCCTGTGCTCTTTCCAAGCTCCTGCTGCCTGTTTTTAACACTCAACTACAAACTTTAGCTCTGGTCCTGGCTGCAGATCCACCACTACATTGTTCTCTATCCCACCCACTTTCTGACTTTCCTCAAGACCCTTTTCATCAGTTTCTTGGGGTGTCTTCCTCCTACCATACTCCATTAGCCTGGACTCCTCTGATCCATTATAGCAAAGCAAAAGAGAACAGCTTTGTTGTCGAACCCATTCACATTCTCACTCTGCTTTGTCTCAGTAAAAGGTAAACTCTATGCCTGGGGCTGGAGAGAGGGCTCAGTGGTTAAGAGCACGCGTTGATTTGCAGAGGACCTAGGTTTGTTCCCAGTACTCATGTTAGTTCACAACCATCTAGCTATATCCTCAGTTCCAGAAGATCCAACCCCCTTTTCTGACCTCAGGGGCTCACACAAGTGAACATAAATATAAGCAAAACACTCATGAAATCTTATCAGCAAACAGCAAACAAACAAAACATTTGAGAGATGGCTTAGTGGTTGATAGTACTGGCTGCTCTTCCAAAGGTCCTGGGTTTGATTCTCAGTACCCACAACTGGTTGCTCACAACCATCTGTAACTCCAGGTTCAGGGGATCCAGTGCCCTCTGTGGTCTCGGTGGGCATTGTATGCGCTTAGTACATAGAAGCACATTCAGTACATTTGGGCAAAGCACCCATACATGTATAATAGAAATAAGTAAAATCTTTTAAAAATAAAAGAAATACTATCTATGGTATTTTGGCCTACAGTTGTAATCCCATCATGAGGAAAACCAAGGTAGAAGATCCAAAGTTTGAAGCCAACCTGTACTACATTTGAGACCTGATCTAAAAAAGAAAGAAAGAAAGAAAGAAAGAAAGAAAGAAAAGAAAAGAAAAGAAAAGAAAAGAAAAGAAAAGAAAAGAAAAGAAAAGAAAAGAAAACTGACAAGTTTGTCTTCTCAAATCTTAGGTATAGGGCTGAAGTGGCAGCTTGGTGATTAAGAGCAATGATTGCTCTTCAATAGGTCACAAGTTCAAACTATGGAACCCACACAATAGCTCAAACTCCAGTCCCATGGGACAAAGGGCCTTCTTCTGGATCCCATGTCACATGCATGGGTCACATATACATTCATGCAGGCAAAACACTCACACACAGAAAATAATAAAATAAGATTTAGGAGCTTTTAAATCTCATGTTTATACTGAATGGTAGAATTGAGGCTAACAGGGTCGTGTTGTGTAGCATGCCTCTGATAGCTTTATGATGCCTTTTAAAAATGTGCAGAGTCATAAAGGTGAAGAGCATTTCAACGTCCATTCACTTCTGATTGTTTTAGAAAGTTTTGCTTTTTATCTCCTTGTTACATGTAACAGCCTCTAGTCCTTCCCCCGATACTCCTGTTACTGTTAAAATGGACCAGGCAGACAGTAGGAGTTCTAGAGGAACAGGGTAATTTTCTAAGATAGTAATTGATAAAGTACTACTTACTAATTCCATGTTTCTTTGTGGGAGATAGTGGAGGGTCTGCATTTATTGCTTTGTGAAATAAAATGCAGAAAATAATCAAATTGTGATTTTTTATTTCTAACATATGATGTTAAAACTCCAAACAAAGCACCGTCTTGAAGCATGATTGTGAGAACCTAAGTTCTTAATGGATCAAAGATAATTTGAGGAGACTGCGAACGTAACTCAGATGCGAAAGCACTTGCCACATAAATGTGCGAACCTGAGTTTGATCTTGCAGTCCACATTTAAAAACAGTTATGGTGGCAATATAATACCAATTCTGGAGAACAAGAGGCACAGGGGTTCCTTGGGGCTTGTTAGCCAGCCAGCCTAACCTAATTGGTAATTTACAGGCCAATGTGCTAATGAACTATCATTTTTAATATAAACTTTAAACAGTGTTTGAGGAATGGCTTACAAGGCTGACCTCTGGCCCACATGTGAGATATTCCTCAAACACACACACACACACACACACACACACACACACACCACAAAGGAAGTTTGAGTATTCAACAAATCACATAGGATAAAGACAATAATCTTATATCATAAATAGTTGCGTCAGGACGGAGTAGATGTGCTACCTAGTTGGGTTCTTTTGGGGGGGGTATTGGATATTTTCTTTATTTACATTTCAAATATTTTCCCCTTTCCTGGTCTCCCCTTCAGAAACCCTCTATCCCATCTCCCCTCCCCCTGCCTCTATGAGGGTGCTCACACACACACATCCAACCAGTCCTGGTCTCTTGCACTGGCATTCCCCTACACTGGGGCATCAAACACCCTCAGGCCCAAGGGCCTCTCCTCCCACTGATGTCCAACAAGGCCATCCTCTGCCACATATTCGGCCAGCGCCATGGGTCCCTCCGTGTGTGTTCTTTGGTTAGTGGTCCAGTCTCCAGGAGTTCTGGGGGTCTGGCCTGTTGACACTGTTGCTCCCTCCATGGGGCTGCAAACCCCCTAAACTCCTTCAGTCCCTTCTCCAACTCTTCCATGGGGACCCCTGAACTCAGTCCAATGTCAACTTGATAGAACATAGAGTCTTCTAGGAAGAGGGAACAACAACTGAGAAAATGTTATCACTAGATTGACCTGTGAGCAAGCATGTGGTGCTTTTTCTTAATTAGTGATTACTGTAGGAAGGTCCAGCTTGCCAGGGGTGGAGCTACCAATGGGCTGGTGGTCCTAGATGTTATGAAGGAGCAAGCTGAGCAAACCATGAGAAGCAAGCCAGTAAGCAGCACTCTTCCATGGTTTCTCCATCACTAGCTGCCTCCAGGTTCCTGCCCTATTTGAGTTCCTACATTGACTTGCCTTCACACTGAACTACAATTGTAAGATAAAATAAAACTTTTCCTTCCCAAGTTGTTTTATTATTATTATTATTATTATTATTATTATTGTGTTTTATCAGAGCAATAGAAACCTTAACTAAGAAAGTAGATTTCCCCTCCAAAAACTATATGAACTCAGTCTTTTGGACAGAAAAGAAAACTGAAATGAGAAAATGGTCAAGGATTAGTATTCCACTCTTGAGTCTAGACTTCCTGTTCCATTCACACCTCATTTCTAGATAGCCTTTCCTTCAAGGGAAGTAGTTAGAATTAGCACACAGGCTATGTGGGAATTTTGGGAGAAAGTGTTCTGATTTCTATTATCTATACAGCAGGTAAAGATGCAGAGTCACTCAGATGTGCCTTTCCCCCAGAGCACTGAACTACATGAGGATATCAGAACATTTAAGAAGAAAGGGAATACGGGAGAATTCCTAAACCTATTCTAGGGCCTTGGGAAAGATTTCGGACTACAAAGCATTAGACTACAGGCCAGCAGCAGCAGTGAGGGCACAGGAGAGATGATCTAGAAAATCTGATGGGCCATGTCTACTACCAGGAGAAACAAAGACCAGCAACTCTATGGAGGTAATAAAGATCTTCCTGACAGCAAAGGAAAGGGTGCAGACAACTGTACAAAGCTCTTGCCCTTATATGTGTACCAAACCCTGAAGTCATTTACATACTTCTCTAAGCTGATAGCTGATGAAGGGTGAGGGAAGAACTCTGTTTGATTGGTTAGGTTTTAATTTAAACCTTCTAAGCAGTGACTATTAAAGCTCCTAAGGTTTCATAGGGCTCGAGAGAGAATTGTTTACTTCCAGGAAAATAGAGATTGTTACAGTCTTTGCACACTTGATTTTCTACCAAGTGACATTTGTAGACAACACACATGCAGAAGGTCAGGAGCTGGCAAGTGTGCAGACTACTGTGGGACACAGAGCCAGCAAGGCAACTCCAAATCCACTCCAGAAGCTGGGTCTGTCTTCAAAGGGTTTTGACTCGCTGACCCCTGGCTGGCCTGTGGCCTCCTCTCAGAACAACCAGACAGACGAATAAACACAGATCACAAATGGACCACATGTTCCCTTCCCTTTCCAAGAGCTCCGTGGCTGGGGGCCTGCCTGTTCCAGACTTCCCTTCTGGGTCCTACTGAAGCAGCCCCACAGACACTTCCTCGCTTCCCCTTCACCCAGAAACACATGGGAAATCGTGACCAAACATGGGGACTCTCCACACCTGGAGAAGAAGCTCATTCATTTCAGCTTCTCTTAGATTCAGGATCCACAGTACCAGAGAGCCTGCTTACTCTTTGCTTTAACACACCTACTCTGACTTGCTTCTTCCATTAGAATAATGACTTTAAAAATCAAGGCTCCAGTAAACTCCTAATATTTCCCAATGAACAGTGGCTTTGCCATTATGATCTTGAGAACAGACGATAATGACAAGGGAGATGACAGAGACTCCAAAACAGAGAAGAAAGTCTGTTGGAGAACCAGCTCATTTCGTCTCATTTCCTTAAGGCTTATATCCAAGTAAGTACACGCTGAAGGACCTTTGGACGCTACTGGCAGGAGTGGAAGGGAGGTCAGAGGAACGAATGCCTGATGGAAGACAGGTGACAAGGAGTGAAGAGCACCATGCCTCCTGATATAGTTGTGTCCTGCAGTTCCACCATGGCCAAACCACACTCCCAATGCTGTGAAATGATGTCCAGAAATCTCCTCAGCCAGTGAGGATCTTTCTTCTCCTACATCACTAAATTGAGATATTACCGATCTCTAAAAAGTTATAAGTATTTAAACTATATATCACTGTGACTTTGGGATTAAGCATACAGCCATAAAGCCATCACCATTATAAAGACAATAAACCTGTCCATCACCTTCCAAAGCGTCCTTCTACAGGATTTTAAAACTGGTATCTCATCTTGTTATAAGAATAGACGGAAAAAAGAATAGACTGGCTTCTAAATTCATAGCAAAATTTGAAACTTTATATGCCCCAGTACAGGGGAACGAACGCCAGGGCCAAGAAGTGGGAGTGGGTGGGTAGGGGAGCAGGGTTGGGGGAGGGTATAGGGGACTTTCAGGATAGCATTTAAAATGTAAATGAAGAAAATATCTAATAAAAATTTGAAAAAATTGAAAATATAAGATAATATAGTTATCTACAGGCAGTGTATGCTTCAACAGATTGTCAGAATTTACTTACCTTGTATAACTAAAGCATTGTGCTCCTTAATCAACTCCTCCCCAGTTCCTCACCACACTTCAGTGGCACAAACTCTGGCAACTGTAGCTCTACTCTTTGCTTCTGACTTTGACTATTCAATTTCCATATATAAATTACATCGTGTGATGTCTTGCTGTGTTCTGCTTAGTTGACGTCATAAAATAATGTGTATAGATCCAATTATGATCCACAAGATCATAAGTAGGGTGGGAGAATCTTTCATACTCTCTCTCTCTCTCTCTCTCTCTCTCTCTCTCTCTGTGTGTGTGTGTGTGTGTATGTGTGTGTGTGTGTGTGTGCATGTGTGTGTGTTTATAATGAATTTAATTACAATGAATGTATCTTGGGGACAGGATATTTGCATATCAGTAAAATTACCCACAGAGGCCAGAATAGATCACTGAATCCTCAGACTTTAGTTAAAAAGTAATTATGAACCACTCAACTTGGATGCTGGAAACCAAACTTAGTTCCTCTGGGGAAACACCAAGTATTTTAACTGCTGATAGATCTCTGTAGTCCCTGGATCCTTTCAAAAGGTGGAATCACATACATACATGAATATGAACTCATTCTGATTTTTAATGCAGATACTTAAGCAAATTTATAGTATTGCTATTAGGAAATAGCCACGAATTAGGAAATTATCTATAAAGTGAATTCGAGAGTGTAGAAAAATGTTCAAGATCCTGGTTCAATTCTTGGGCTAGATACCTAGATGTGAGATTGATGAATCATGATAGTTTTATGTTTAATTTCCCAAGAGACATCCATACTCTTCCCACAAATGGCTGTGTCAATGGCATTAGCACAATTACAGGCATTGCCTTTGATCAACATCCTAACTAGCACTTCTCCTACTTTGATGACAATAGCCATTTTCACAGACCTAAGGCAGTATCTCACTATGGTTTGGCCACACGTTTTCCTGATGATAGGTGGAGTTTCTATGTAATCATGGCCCATTTATATCTCTTCTTTAGACAAATGCCTGTTCAGCTTCATATTCTACTTTCTGAACTGGACCATGGGCGGTTTGCTATTTCAGTGTGTAAGTTCTTTGAATACCCACCTTGCTAGATGTATCTTTTTCAAAGTTTGAGTATATGAACAATATCAAGTCCTCTAGCCTATGAACCTGGAGCATCTTCCAATAGTCAACACCAAAGTAAATGGAGAGAAACTAGAAGCAATCCCACTAAAATCTGGAACTAGGCAAGGCTGCCTACTTTCCCCTACCTATTCAATATAGTACTTGAAGTCCTAGCCAGAGCAATCCGACAACAAAAGGAGATCAAGGGGATACAAATTGGTAAGGAAGAAGT
>NC_034596.1:8413108-8419925 GCF_900095145.1 Mus pahari | reverse complement strand
CAATAAAAGAACCTCTGGTGGAATCACCATGCCTGACCTTAAGCTGTACTACAGAGCAATTGTGATAAAAACTGCATGGTACTGGTACAGCAACAGACATGTAGATCAATGGAATAGAATTGAAGAACCAGAAATGAATCCACACACCTATGGTCACTTGATTTTTGTAAAGTTCTTTCATTGGTAATTTCTAATTTTCATTTTACAGATCTTTTATAGCCTTTGTTAAGATAATACTTAAATACTTATTCTCTGTAATACTTCTAGAAATGATAATGTTTATGAATTTTCTCTTCAGATGTTTCATCATTAGTATACAGAAATGCAATGTGAATTTGTTTATTGAGTAGTCCAGTGTTTTCATGAGTAAGATGGGATATAAACTCTACTGAAAGAAAAAATAAATAAACACCCTACACCAAATCCTAACAGAGCACTTTCATAAATTCTTCTAATATCCTTTCTGGATCAGAGTGCAGCAAAGAGGCTAAGACAAGGCAAACTGAGCCTCTACACATTCACTTTTGAGTTTACTTATATCAGAGAAAAGGGGGAATGAAAGTGAAGGCGATTCCTGAAGAGAACCCTGGGGACTTCATCTGAAGAAATGATGAAAATAGGCAACATGGTACTTGACTGCCTTAAAGGATGGGAGGAGCTGCTGGAGAAAACCCAGCATCCTTCATGATCGTGTCCTTGGAGACCATTTCCGTTCTCCTTTCACACCTGGCACACATTTATTTGGTACCAGAGGAAGGATTTTTATTTTAAATTATGCATGTGGCTTTGCACCTTTACTCTACCAGAATCAAACTGAATGTTATTCCACAACACTCCGTAAAGTTAATGATACAATGTGACTAGAACCCTTTCCTGAAACATGACATTCTCCAGGGACTCTGAGGGTATTAAAGGGACTGATGCCAAGGCCAAGTCATACCTCAGGAGCCACATAGAAGTTCTACAGGTACTTTAATTCCAATGACATATATATTCCCAGGTTTCTGTGAATTCAATCAGAAGTTTATATGCAAAGCCCATGAAAAGGCTGTTGGACTGTGGCACAGGATTAGGGATCTGCCTAGATCTGAGCAGTGCAGCTCAAAGCCACACGCATATGCAGGGAGGTAAGCCCTGCTCAAAGCAGAGAGAAAAAAACAGAGACTGCAAACTGAAAAGAAATCAGAAGGTAAGTTCGGCTTTCCTTACTTTGTTTCCACAAAGAGAAAAAAAAAAAAAAACCTTACTAAGAGCTATAGTTATTTCGATGGAATTCAATGAATATTTTAAGTTGTTATAATCGCTAGCTGTTAATGATCTGATTAACTGTGATGTATCTAATTATGTCTTTTATTTCCATTTTCTAGATTTAATCTGCATTTGCTCTGATTATGACACCATCAAATTCATTTGTGACATGCCACTCTATGTAGGAAATATAAATATATGGTGTTTGTGTGCATTTGTTTATGTGTATGTGTATGCGTGTATCTCTCTCTCTCTTTCTCTCTCTCTCTCTCTCTCTCTCTCTCTCTCTCTCTCTCTCTGTATCTCTCTCTCTCTTTCTCTCTCTCTCTCTCTCTCTCTCTCTCTCTCTCTCTCTCTCTCTCTCTCTGCGTGTGTGTGGGGGGGGGGCATGTATATGTGCTGACTTAGTACAGCCCTCAGTATCAGATTCTCACCCACAAAAAAAGTGCTCTGAGAAGACTATGTAATTACTACTTAACTATAAAGGATCAAGGTGGAGGAATTTGGGATGCAAACATGTGTTGTTATGAAGCATCTTTCTTCTAAGGATATACTCTCACCTTCTTATATAGCTGCATCCTGTCTCCAGACATCACTCTCCCCTGTGACCATATATTCAGAGACCAGGAGTCTCACCACTGTTAGGGAAGATATCTGGGCCACGGTGAAGAAGAGAACTGTCTTGGAGAAGAAGTAAATCCTGCAGTAGCTGTGGAATAGCTCAGGCTAGCACGTGTCTCCGTCTCTCGGCAGCCCTGTAATCCTAGCACTGCACTTGATCGTGACTCCTCTTCCTCTCAGCATCCCACAATACATCCATTCCAGCCCAGACAAGACTCCCCAATGTCAGCATCATCTTTGCTTCCCCTTCAGATCAAGACACGTTTGGTTCTCTGCTATCGCACATTTAGAGCAGATGTTCCCTTAAAAAAGAGGATAAACCAGGTGCTTAACATATTTTATTCCAAGGGGTAATTTTAGAAATTATTGCAATCAATGAGCTAATAATAATGGTGGTAATGATGAGGCCAAGTTATTATTACCTATTACCTTTAATCATCGACAGCAACTCAATTGAACATAATTAGAGGCATCATCATAAATAACGTGGAGCAGATGGAAGGGACGCTGGGTTTTTCATTTCCAAGACTGAGTGGGAAGGTTAATGATAGAGCAATGGACATGAAGAATGGGCTATTTATGTTCCCAATCCACATGGCCCTTGAATCTTCCCTGGCTGATAGCTACAAAACAGAACTGAATTTAACTGAATATGTAGCCATAAACTCCACACTTGCAAAGCCTGTTAATTAGATTTCCAACAACCTTCTCCCCTTCACTCTTTACAGGACCTAACTAGTGTGGGCTAAATGATGGCAGTGTTTGTTTCTTCCAATTGCATTGGCACAAGAAAAACAGTGATAGTGTGTCCTGTTCAAGGTCTTCCCTCCAACCTCCCCAGCTCCTGAAAGGCACGCCTCCAGGCTTTACAGCTTTGAAAACATGCAAATACATTAGTGAGTCAGTTAGTGTTAACTTAATAGTTATTATGAAAGACAGCAAGAATGATCGCTTCCTCTCCATTAACTCAACAACAAAATACTTCCTATGTCCTGATAACTATCATGCAAGGACAGAGTTTACACAGACCCACAAGACACACATGTTCATTTCCTACCTAGGCCATTAGATTTGGGGAGATTCATGACTTCTATGAGTTTCTAATCCATCGATAATACATAGATAGCATGGTGATATCCACTGTCTGTGAATCAGTAGCAATCTGTATTTTCTCTATAAAATCACTTTACTGACAACATTGAAGTTGTAGACACCTTCCTGTCTCATAATGACTTACTATACTGGGTATTCTCTCTCTCTCTCTCTCTCTCTCTCTCTCTCTCTCCCTCCCTCCCTCCCTCCCTCCCTCCCTTCTCTCCTCTCCCTTTTCTTGATCTGACATACATTCAGTACTGTACCAAGATAAGTTTTTGTATTTTTAAAGGAACTTGCCATCTAGGAGAACAGATAAAATAGAGCTGGTATTGGTGTCAGTTCCTGGATGCAACACAGACTCGGGAGACACAGATTTGCTTGAATGGCCAAGCAAGCTATTGGGAAGAAGTGAAGTTCAACTGCCCTTGGAGGTGCTCACACAATGCGCCTCACCTCTTGTACATTGGCCATTGCAATGATAACCAATCGTTAAGGACTGTGTAGATAAAGAACAATTCTTTAACAAGATTTATATATATATATATATATATATATATATATATATATATATATATATATATTCCTCATCAATCAAAGACAATTATCACATAAATACCCTAAATGGTAATCACATTAAGGAATGATGCAAGCCTTCATGTTGTGTTTCACATTCATGGTCTTTTTACTCAAATGTCTCTCAGTGAATAAATACATATGGTCTATAAATATGTCCAAGGGAAATTTTCTCCACTTGTACCCTCACATACCTCATGATAGAACCTAAAACCAAACCCACTTAAAAGTTTTATGGAGTTATATTCTTCTTTTAAAAATCATAATTCCCATTAAAACCAATAAAAATTGGTATAAAAATTAATAACAGGATATAAGCTTATAGAACCTTATCAATATATTTTTACAATCCGTTGGTCTCTTTGAGATGTGCCAAACACAACCACAATTTATTGATGGATATGACATTTTGGAGTATAAAATTTTATATGTGTTTTCCTTTACTCAATTAGTAAATCTTATTTAAGTTAATATTGTCATGAGATTTGACTTAGCAGTGACCCTATATCCTAGCCAATGTAGATACTTTCATTTAAATTGTTTGCCTAAATAGTCTAATTCTCCATTTTACTTCATGAAAATAGAGAAACTGAGATGAAGTGGCAAACTTTGGCTTGAAAAAAAAAAGCTTTACTGCATAATAGTTGTATACAATATTCCATATACGGTATGTGAGAATGGAGGAAAGACTCAATGACAAAAACCAAATCTCTGATGATATCCCATACAAATTCAAGTAAGAGACTTTACCTCCAAAATTAAAGTGGTGAGTGATGGAAGAAAACACCCAGCATCAAGCTCAGGTCCCCACATGTTCACAAAGTCCACCCTATGCTAGGCATTCTCTGTCTCCTCCTGAACGCTGAGGTTCGAGGTAGGAAGCTGCACCTGCTGAGTATCTACATGGGTGCTGGGAATACAGATTACAGTCCTCATACAGTCTGTGTTTTATCCACTACAGCCCTGATGTACCCAAAGCCTCATGGTGTCACATATCACACAAAACATATTGGATTTCATTTGGTAAGCCATGGCCCACCACTGACAGTCTTATGGTCTTTGTTTCCATGTTTAGGAGGCCCATCATTAATATGCTTTTTTTTTTTCATCAGTCACTATATCACAACTCCTTGCTCCCTACTCCTGCTCGATTCTATCTGACACTCTTGCTTAGACATGCTCTTCCTAGGATCTGATGCCAGAGTCTCCCTTTGGAGACCAGCAGGCTCTTTGTCCTCCTGCCTTTCCCCAAGTCATTAGACATAGTGGAGACCTGCTTTTACTATCCCCTAGTTAAAACTCTATCATCAAGCCCCTCTCTCCTATAGAACAAGGAATACTACCTACATATCTTCCCACTAATTTCCTCAAGCATACATCCTCTGGAGCCTCTATACTTTGACTAACAATTACTCACTGTTTTGTTAAATGCCCCAGTTTCTCACACTGCATACTTTAATGTCCATCTTTGGCAAGTTCAGCTCCGATTGCCCTCTTCCTCTACAAACGCTTCGCAGATAAGCTTCAGCCTTGTTTCTCTAATTTTACCCATAACAACAGAGCCTTGGACCCCCACTTATCTCATTTCTCAGTGTCCGCTTGTACTGCTGCCTCCCTCTTGTAGCAGACAGCACCATTTCCTACTGCCCTCTGTATCCCTCATGCAACTCTCAATAGACATGGGATGGTTGGGGAAGCTAGTTTGTATATTTTCGTAACACCAAGCTTTGGAGGATGCCTAAAGAAATTGAGTAAGGAAATTTAGAGAGAGAGGAAATGTACATGGTAATGGATTAGATGAGCGACTATAGGTTGGGAAGGAGGGGGGGCGGTGATGGATTCTGCTTTGAACACAGAAAATATGCCCCTGGCATCCACTGCCATCAGGATGTGATTTTGAAGCTGCGAGTGCTTGTGATTAGACTGGAATCAAAACTGAACTTGTCCTTCCTTTGCAGATCCCAGGCCCAACACACCCACCCATCTCTTGAAAACTTCCTCCGAGATGACTCCGACTTACTTTAGACCTGTCTCTTATCCAACTAGTTCCTAGGACAATAATTCACACTGGGCACGTCTTCAGCTCCTTTATCTCTCTGCATGTGTGTGAGCTAGGGGAGAAGGAAACAGAAAGTGATTTGCAACCTGGCACAGGAAGGAGAGGACTGTCAAGGAGACCAGATATTGTTTTTGTTATTACTGCCTTGCTTTTAAGCGGGATCTGTTTATTGTTATTGTCTTGCCCTCTTCACTGATGCTCCATCCATTTCCTCATGGCAAGTGTGAAAGGAAACCTGGCAAAAGTCACCCTCCCTAGAGCTCCGAATCAGTCATGGAATCATCCCGAAGTTCAGCAAGACATCTGTTAGGCATTTGGAGCTCCTGTCCGCCCTGCCTTGAGGGATGTCAAAGCAGGCAGGCTCCCTTCTCCTGGAAGGCTGTAAAACACACAGAGATAAGAAACTGGAGCAAAGTGCTAGTGACACCCTGCTTAAAAGAGCAAGTGCTAGACCCTGGAGGATGCAAGTCTCAGAAGGGGAGACTGGACAGGCAGCTTACACAGACAGAACTTACACTTGAACTCACACTTACACTGAACTCAGACAAAAGACAGCCAGCGAGTAAATAACACGTCAGCTGCGGAAACTAGTTATGTGATACAACTGACTGCCTCTCTACACAGGAAACTGGTAGATGCTTCTCTGAAGAGTTTTGGATTGTGTGTTTGAGTTTTTTAAAAAGCCAGGCTACACTGAAGAAACTTCTTGGACGTACTGATTATTTCTAGCTATAGGTGTCTGGTAGGGATTCCAACAGATTGGCAGAAATGTCTTGTTTTCTCCCTACAATTAAAAAGCTTACCAATGAGAAAAATCGACACCAGAGAGGAAGGAGAAATGAAAGGAAAGAAGAGACAGAGGCTACTAAATAGAGGCTGCGGTGTGAAATATCTATAGACACATGTTTCAAAGAGAAACAAGAAAACTGGGCCAAAGAAAGAGAAAATTTCAAATTATAAGTTTTAACTGACTCCATGATAAAAGAAATCCTTGAAGCAAAGCCACAACAGTTGCAACAAAATAGTTGCAACTCCCAGTTCTCCCTGGGAAATCCAAGAGCAAAGTAAATGAGCAAACCTTGACTGGTAACAAGATTTGAATCATCAGAACAAAACACAGAGCTGTGGGGTCTGAGAAAAGACAGGCATGAGTAGAGGACAGGATAGCAGAGAGAGGGGGGAGAGAGGAGAGAGAGAGAGGGAGGGAGAGAGAGAGAGAGA
>NC_034596.1:8410721-8413077 GCF_900095145.1 Mus pahari | reverse complement strand
GAGAGGAGAGAGAGAGAGGGAGGGAGAGAGAGAGAGAGAGAGAGAGAGAGAGAGAGAGAGAGAGAGAGAGCAGGAGGGGGAGAAAAGAAAAGCCAGACCAAGAGTTGGATGCCTGCTTCATAAAGTATTAATAACTTGCAAAGGGTTATTTGTCATTGCTGACTTTAAAAATTTATTACTCTATATTAACAAGAGACCAGAATGTCCAAAGTCATTGGCTTGGAGTGTTTTTAAAATGTGTCTTCATGTAGGGGACAGTGACCCAAGTTGACAGGCAGTCTCGTTGTGAAATGGGAGAGCAGGGACTCTAAATCTGCCTGTTCCCACACTGGCTGTTCTGATAATGGCCAGAGAGCACCTCTGGGGCTCAGGGAGACTTTGAAGTCCAGGAAACTTTTGGATAGCAAAGTAGGAGTGGCTGTGGATGAGAGGATGAGAATTTATTGTGGGGACCTTTGGGGGGTTTTGTATAGAAGCCTTAAATTAACTTTTAATGCATAGGAAATTCTGAGCTGTCACCCAGTGTCTTAACTTGATTGCTTTCGTGTTTGCTGAGTGCTTCTCATAGCACCACAGACCAACTTCTGATTTGCAATTTTATTAAAACAACGCAGGGGGGAATTGAACGCCTCCAACTTTAGTATAAGGGGTCAGGAGGCAGGAACATGGGTACCATCAGATCACTACTCCATATATGGCTGAGGGAAAGATGCATGGGGAGTCTCGGAAGTGTTATAGATCTCCTGGGATGTGTGCCCTCGAGGAGGGGATGTTTTCAGAGTTGCCACCTTCCCATCTGCCCTCTTCTCTTCCACCCTGAGGCTTCTATAAACTTCTGGTCCTGTGATTTCTACCTGTATTTACACTACGCCACCAGCTAGCCCATGTGCCCCACCCACTGGCCTTCCCTTCCACTGAACCCCCCTCCACTAGGCATCATTCTGACCCCCCTCCCAGATGCTGTCAGGAGCCTCCTTCCTGGATCTTCATCATCCTCTCCAAGGTCCTTTTCTTAGCTCAGTCATAGTCCCGTATCATCTCCTCCCTCTTCCAGCAGAGTACCAATTTCTTGACGGCAGTTGACTTTCCAGCTTCACAGCACCTGGCGCTCACAATCCTTGTTGAATTAACAAATCCATTCCCACCCGACACACAAATTACTACATTTGACACAGGGACACAATCGTAAGAATGACAAGAAAGAAGGTTCTAGCTGTCCATCTGGAAGCATCTCTTGCAGCATCCGACAATCATTAAACCAATAATTACACAGATATGATGGCAAATGTCACTGCCCCTCTGAATAAGGAAGGCTTGAGTTGAACTTTGGAAAGATTTCTAGAATTTCTAGAATTTAGTGATGCATACTGAGAAGAGGAAACATGCACAGAAGTCCTGAGACAGAAGGAGTGGGGTGTGTGTGAAAAACAACTAAAGCCCAAGACGAGAGTAAAGTGGCAGAAGATAGTATATGAGTCTAGGGAGATGGGAGGAGAAACATATGCTCCCATATCCCTCCTTGTTACCTTCTAATCCCCACAGTTAAAATTCCTTCTTAAATATTTTTAAGAAATCCGAAAATGCACAAACTTTCCACATTATTTTCAACAGGAGCATAGTGGGCTACATCACGAGCATTCATTCATTCATTCATTCATTCATTTATGTCAGGCTGAATGTTACTTTTATTGGCTTGGTTTTATTTTTGCTACCACTCCAAGTAAAATAATGGTTTTCCTGACCCACAATTATGGTCTTGCAAAGATATCAGCAATTAACTAGGGAACAGCAAAATCACTTGGGTAGAAACAGCATTAGACATGCATGAGCAATAAGCTGATGTGAGTTTTTAAATGATTTATTTATTTTTATTTTATGTATATAAGTATCTGGTCTGCATGTATGTAAATGCACCACATGTACATGCCTGGTGCCTGCAAAAGTCAGAAGAGAACATCAGATCCTTGGTACTGGAGTCATGAGATGCTATGTGGGTGCTGTGAGTTGGACCTGTACCATCTATAAAAGTGTCAAATCCCATTAAGCACTGAGCTATCTCTTTATCCCTTAGTTAATGTGATGCTTTTTGAAGGGATGAATTAGAAACATTTAAGGTTTAAGAATAAAGTTAAACTCCTCCATTGCTGGTGGGATTGCAAGCTTGTACAACCACTCTGGAAATCAGTCTGGCGGTTCCTCAGAAAATTGGCCATAGTACTACCAGAAGATCCAGCAAAACCTCTTCTGGGCATATACCCAGAAGATATTCCAACTGGTAATAAGGACACATGCTTCACTATGTTCTTAGCTGCTCTATTTATAATAGCCAGAAGCTGGAAAGAACCCAGATGTCCCT
>NC_034596.1:8405807-8410356 GCF_900095145.1 Mus pahari | reverse complement strand
GAAAGAAGTTGCAGAGACAAAGTTTGGAGCTAAGACGAAAGGATGGACCATCCAGAGACTGCCCCACCTGGGTGTCCATCCCATAATCAGCCACCAAACGCAGGCACCGTTGCATATACCTGCAAGATTTTGCTGAAAGGACACTGATATAGCTGTCTCTTGTGAGGCTGTTCCAGTGCCTGGCAAATACAGAAATGGATGCCCACAGTCATCTATAGGATAGATCACAGGGCCCCCAATGGAGGAGCTAGAGAAATTACCCAAGAAGGTGAAGGAGTCTGCAACCCTATAAGTGGAACAACAATATGAACTACTCAGTACCCCCAGAGCTCATGTCTCTAGCTGCATATTTAGCAGAAGATGGCCTAGTCAGCCATTGTTGGGAAGAGATGCCCCTTGGTCTTGCAAACTTTATATGCCCCATACAGGGGAAGGCCAGGGCCAAGAAGTGGGAGTGAGTGGGTAGAGGAGCAGGGCTGGGGGAGGGTATAGGGGATATTCAGGATAGCATTTGAAATGTAAATGAAGAAAATATCTAATAAAATAAATTTAAAAAGAATAAAGTTAATCTACACTACACTGTTACTTGTTGAATCATATTTCCTGACCCAACTGGAGAGTTCATGGGCATCTGTGGCCCTGCATATCATGCTCAGCCAGGACAGAGGAGTGTTCACTTATTGTCTAATATTCAAGATTGGTCAACATTGGGGATCTTTAATTTCTGGCTTGTCACTTACTTCTTGTGTGTTAGGGAAACTTTAGCCACCACACCTACCAAAAAGAAGAGATAAAATTATCTACCATACAGAACTGTCATACTGAGATGATATAAGCAAATTCTGTAATGCCTCCTCACATGGGAAGGTTGCCATAAATATTAGCTGTTAGCTGTGGTAAACATAAATAGAAAGTCAGTTTGGACCTGGGGAAATGGCTTGATGGCATCTTAGTGACTTTTTTTGTTGCTGTAATAAAATATCCTAATATTTTTTTAAAAAAATAAACTTAAGGAAGGAAGGCTGTATTTTGGTTCATAGTTTAATGGTACAGTCCATCTTGACAGAGAAGTCATGGCAGCAGGGGCTTGACATGTATGATCACATTGAATCTAGTCAGGAGGAAGAGTTAGATGAATGTTTGGTCTCAACTTGCTTTCTCCTTTTTATTCAATCTAGTATCCCAGCCCAGGGAATGGTGACACCCACTGTAGGCAATTTTCCCTAATTCAGTTAACTTAATCAAGATAATACCCTACAGGTGATTCCAATTCTCTTTAAAGTTTCTAATCAATATTAGCCATTATTTCACACAGGCAAGATGACTGGAGTTCAGTTCCTAGAATTAGAAAGTGAGTATTTGGGAGTAGAAGAAACATCTTAAGGGCATTAAGGAGAGTAAAACAAAAGTTTTATGAAGGAAAAAGGGGGAATATTGATGATGGAAGATGATAAGGTAGGGCAGAGGAAGAGATGATGAGGGGATAAGCAATGCTGATGGTGCTTGCTGAAAAGATCTTATACAAACCTGTTATTTCATAGGTCATCTTTTTGCAGTAGACAGTGTGTAATTCAGAGACTCAAAACTAGTCAAAGTGCAGAAAATTAGTGACTGTGGAGCCCTAAATGGGACATCTATTTCTCAACTCCCATATCCCAAGGCTCAAGGAACATCATAGAAGAGAGAAGATAAAGAATGTGCGAACCAGAGGTTGGTGGGAAGGAGATGAAAATCAGTGTCTTCTGGATGTAGCAGGATCCCTGATCACATGAAGTCACAGCAGCCATGGATGCCTGCACAAGACCACCCCTGTCAGCATTCCAGCATGGCTGCAGGAGGGGACCATGGGGCTCCATCCTCAGCTTAGGCACCACTGGCAGGTAATGAAAACTAGGAGAGGGTTTGTCAGTTTTCGTCAGGAGGGTCCCCCTGGTAGGTTGCGCATGACCAAAAAGATGGCTATATGTCAATGTGCTTATGGGCAGCACTAATTGGATTCTGTTTTATTTTCAAAAAAGCCAAAAAGAATTTGGGAGAAGGATATGGGGGATTTCAGGAGAAGTTGGGGATGAATATAGTCAAAATACATTATATATACATTCTGAAAAGAAATTAAAATTAGTATATTAAAAATGAATGTCCACTTAGAATATCAAAGATGGCTCTTGGACAGGAAGTAGGTCTCATATCATGCTGTCCTATCAGTTAAATAAATGTTATCCCAAAGCATGTGGGTTTGATTTTTCTTTAAATTTGGAAAGGACTGGAATAAAGAAAAAGTTTTATATATATATATATATATATATATATATATATATATATATATATATATATATATAACAGATTTTTTTTCAAATCTCTCCACAAAAGCTTCAAAATGTTAGCAACAATTGGCAGATTCAATTCTGTTCCCCTGACCCCACCGTGCTTGTTCATGTCACAGGGATGTGGGGAGAGAGGTTTTTTCCTCTTTTCTACTCTTGGGGTCTGTGCTGTAAGCAATGGGTTCCATTTGTTTGCCAATGAACTCACAGTTCCAGAATAGATCTCTCCATTTCAAACTCTGACAAGCAGTGCATTTTCTCCTTCCATTTGATATTACTGCAAGTTCCCTCAAACACACCCAATGTATGAGGTCTACTTGGGTCTGAGGCACACCCAGTGGGGTTGCACTGGATGCAGTAGAAGGTGCTAAGCTAGAAAAGTAAGGAGTGTTTACTGTGATAAAGGACAAAGAAGTAGAGTTGCAATCATTGGCTGTCTACCCTCATTTCAACCTGCTGCATGGCTCCAGTCACATCCTTTATACCCCGGTTGGGTTTGCATGATGACTATGACTATGGCAGTAAAGATCACCCCCTCATGGCCGAGGATGGAGCCCAGTAGTAAAGCACTTGATTCGTGTGCACAAAGCCCCGAATTCAATGTCCAACAATGCCAATAGTCCAGAACACAAAATTAAGCATTTTGAAGTATTGGAACTTAAAGAGACTGTGATCTTACTGGAAATTTCTATTCTATCATTTCCTCTACCATTCCCTTGGTGTCACCTGTCCATCCTCTGAACTATGAACTATATATTGTCACCCTTCAGCCAGAAGTCCTCTCTGAAGTTTGCATTCTCCTAGGAAATATGTTGCTTAGACATATCTAGTCAATAGCCACCATCTGCTAGTTGGACACAAGAAATGCAAGGCTCCAGAATCTGGAGCTGTTTCTTGGGAATTGCCTTTGTTAGATATTTTTCTTTTATTTCTTTGTTCCAGTTCACCAATGGCTTTTTGAACACACACTCTTTCATGCACGGGCCTCGGGGGCTACAAAATTAAGAAATAATAAAAACTCAGCTTCTACCCTGAAGGAATTCACAGCCAATTATAGCAGGCAAGAAAAAAAAAAACTATCATGACATGGTATAGCCATCAGATGCATAAGGCATGCCATCAGGAATTCGAGCAGTTTACAAGGATAGGTTGGTCTCATCCCAGGGCCTAGGAAGAAAAACTTGAGTTAACTTCTCTTCCTTTGCATTCAACGGGGTCTCTAACATGTATTAACATTAGACCTAAGCCCCTCTTGCTTCCAGAGGAAGTTTATTATCACCACCCACAGAGCACCAGCCATGTCCTCCAGGCATTTCCCACAAATCCTGGTGACCAAATAATTATGCACCTTTGACCACACACCCAGGTGCTATGTATATATGCCTTGTAATCGCAGCTAATGAATTACTCCCTTTGGCTGCATAAAGAGCAAAGCCAAAGTTGCCTCTGGCATCTACCTTCAGTTACAGCAGCTACAAGTTAAAATTCTAGCTGCTTCAGCCCAGGTTTCTTTGTATATTAGTAATAATAATCCCTTACATCTACAGGATGCCTTTCTTCTTACAAAACACCTCTCCATCAACATTTCTATTTGACTCAAGCAACCACTCATTGCAATGGGCAATATATAGATAATTTTCTGTATTTGATAAGTAAAAAACAAACAAAAAACAAAACAAAACAAAAACCTAAGACTTGATAGTTCACACTAAACTTCACATTTCTAGTGCTCTGAAATGGCACCACACTGCAGGTCAATCAAAGTGCAAAAGAAGGGACAGCACACTGCCCTCACAAGACCTCATACTTTCCTAAGTCAGTGTGTATCAGCCAAGGTCAGCTTCCACTGGCTTACCATCAAAGCTAGCCGTGTGAGCTGGAAGAGGTAAAACCTGCAATCAGAGCAGCTGTGTCTTCCAAAACACCAGGCTGGGGTGAGAGGGGATGCAAAGGAGCCATCGGCTGCATGACAAGCCAAAATGACACACATGGCACACAAGTACCTGGCTTGGGAGCTGTGATAGTTGGAATAAGAAGTGTTCCCCATAGGCCCGTACGTTTGAACACTTGATCTTCAGTTGGTGATGCTATTAGGGGAAGTTAGAGGACCTTTAAGAAATGGAAACTTTCTGGAGGAAATATTTCAGTGGGAGAGGTTTTAAGAGTTTGTAGCTGCTCTCTGTCTGTCTGTCTGTCTGTCTGTCTGTCTGTCTCTCTCTCTCTCT
>NC_034596.1:8402262-8405507 GCF_900095145.1 Mus pahari | reverse complement strand
TCTCTCTCTCTCTCTCTCTCTCTCTCTCTCTCTCTCTCTCTCTCTCTGTGTGTGTGTTTGCTTTCTGTATGTAGATGAAATGTGGTCTCTCAGCTTCCTGTTCCTTCTGCCAAGCCATGCTTTCCCCACCATTGTGGACTGCATCATTATGGAACACTAAACCAGAATAAACTCTTTGTTTCCTCAAGTTAACTGTCGTGGTATTTTATCACAACAGGAAAAAAAAAAAAAAAAAAAAAACTGATATGGGAGCCCAGCCCTCCTGTGATTTGGTGCTATGCCTAAGACCTGATCCAACATGAATGACTCGAGCACTTCTATAATCCAACCCTCTACTTGAAAAATACTGAATAAACAAAGTCAACAAGGAAAAGTGCTCTCTCCATTGCCACACAACTATATAATGGCAAAATTGAGAGCTAACCTCATCACTGTTCAAAAGACCATTGCCAAAGATACGTGCCCGGGTATCAGGCCAAATTTCTCATCTAGAGTGGACAAAACTATCAAAGCAAAAACTTCTTATTAAATAAATGTATTCTTCAAAAAGAGCTCTGTTTGGGACTAGTTTTATGGCTCATTGGCTAAGAGCATTTGTGGCTCTTGCAGAGGACCCAGATTTGGTTCCCAGCAACACATGACTGCTCATAACTATCTTTAACTCTAATTCCACAGAACCTGATGCCCCTTTCTGACCTCCATGGGCCCCAGGCAAGCACATGGTACACATGCAAACATGCATATATTTGAAAAAATATTCAAACACATAAATCAACCTAATAAAATGTTTTAAGCACTATGGTATAGAGTCTTTTATGTCTATACCCAGGAAAGGTACTGCTGGACCATATAACAGTTCTATTTCTAGTGTGTTTTTTTTTTTAATTTGTTGGTTTCATTCTGTTTCTTACCCGCAAGAGCTGGGAAATAAAATCAGCCTGGGCACGTACCAACAAATGAATGAATAATAAAAACATTAGATAGATAGATAGATAGATAGATAGATAGATAGATAGATAGATAGATAGATACATACATACATACATACATACATACATACATACATACATATATTTGTATATATATTAATAACATGTATAAATTTTATTCAGCTCTTTAAAAAGTGAAATTATGATTTTTTTCCAGAAAAGAGATAGAACTGGAAAATACTGAGATAACCCAGGCTCAGCAAGGTAAGAAATGCCTGTTCTCTCTCATTCCCAGCTCCTAGCCTCTAAATTTTATATATCTGTATTTATATGTGTGTGTGTAGGTAGGAGCCAGGAAAGTAGAAAGTGACCCATGAAACATGAACAGAGGTTTAGTAGAGGGGTATGAAAAGGTAATAGAATACATGTGTTATGAACCCAGAATGCAGAATACTGAGGGTGGAGGGGTACAAGTGGGTTTGGAGGTGAAGGAGATGGTGAGCAGGTGTAGAAGTTTGTCAACTTAAGCTAAATGTATGTGAAAATTCCTTAGTTAAGCCAATTGTTTTTTATCCTAATTTAAAAATTAAATTAAAAATAAGAGTACTATGGAAGGCTAGGAATGTAACTCAGTTCAGCACTCTGCTAGCTCAGTTCAGCACTCTCCTAGTCTGTTCAAGGATCTTGAGGATCTGTAAAAAATTCTACACGTGTATTAAAATATCTCTATTTTAGTCAGCATAGTCACCTTCTGATTCATCTCTGCCCTTGTATCAGTGGATTATTTCTTCTTATTAATAGAATGTATATTAATAGCATATCAATTATATATATATATATATATATATATATATATATATATATAAAATCAGCTGTGTATCCAAGACACATGTTGACTTGCTTTGTTTCTAGTTTGAATATATGTAAGTATTCAACTCTATTTTAATTGTTAACCTATTAGCCATAATTTTTCATTATAGTGATTGCTTTATGTTTAAAGCATACTAATTAACTCATCACAGAGATCACAGCACTTCATTTTTGAAGTTTTGCAATTGTATCTTCAACATATTTGACTTAGCTTTCGCTAGCTAAGTCTAGATTTTGAGCATAAGAAATACTGTTTGAGGGAGGAGGAAATGGTTTAATTGATAAAATGCCTACTATTTATTTCTAATGCCCAGCATTAGAAATTTGTAATAATGCATTTTCATGTCTTTCTTCTCCTTCCTTACCTTTGTATGGTTGCCATACATCATAGATTCATGCCTGTTATAAACGCTACAACATATTGTTATTTAAGAGGTAAAGTGTCATCTCAGGAGAGTTAAGCACTATGGAAAAGTATGCATACATACTGAGCAGTTTCCCATTTCCACTCACTAGCATTTTCCTTAGGTCTGAGGGACTGTATCAAGAACTTCATAGTGACTACAAGCTTGGTTTTACTGTTTGAAGACACCTTTCCTAGTTCTGGACTTATTGGTTGGCAGGCACTCGCTGTCCTCTGGTGTTTACAATACTATGGTACCACTGTTTTCCCATTTGGATATTTCTGAGGAGAAATCAGCTATCTCCTAACACCGGTTCCTGTGTGTCTTCTTCACACTCCATTATTTTAAACTTACAAAAAAATTAATAATGTAAATGCTTGTAGAGACCAGAAGAGGGTGTTAAATCCCCTAGAGCCAGAGGGACAAGCCTTTGTGAGTTATCTGATACGGTGCTGAAAGCCAAACTCAGGTCCTCTGCAAGAACAGTGGACACTCAACCCCTGAGCCACACCTCTAGCCCCTCTCACTGTTTTGAAAAGTTTTAGCATTGCTTCTGAGCAATAGCAAAATGATAGGTTTTTGCAGAGTTAGTTCCCCCCAAAATATTTTATATGTGTAGGGTTTATTGAACTTCTTAGATCTGTTTCAGTATTTCCATCACGCTTGGGAAATACTTTCTCATCACTTCTTCAGCTGGGTTTGCACTCTCGTTTTCCTTTGGAGCCCTAAATGCATATTTATTGGCTTGTATGAAGTCACACTGATACTCCACTCTTTTTTCCTAGTCTTTTAAAATATCTTTTTGTCTGATTCATTTTCAATCACTTCTGTTATGCTTTCAATCTCATGTAATTTATTCTTCTGTAACAATCTTACATTCATTCAATACAATCCATCTTCTATCATAGACTCCATCATTTAACCTCTAACTGTCTGGTTTAGGGTTTTGCAATTGTATCTTCAACATATTTGACTTAGCTTTCGCTAGCTAAGTCTAGATTTTGAGCATAAGAAATACTGTTTGAGGGAGGAGGAAATGGTT
>NC_034596.1:8392293-8401984 GCF_900095145.1 Mus pahari | reverse complement strand
GTGTGTGTGTGTGTGTGTGTGTGTGTGTGTGTGTGTGTGACTGTGTCTGTGTGTGTCTGTGTATCTGTGTGTGTCTGTGTTGGATGCACATGTGTAGGGTTATACGTCTTTACACATCCTAAAGAAGAACAATGGGTAACCTGCTCTATCATCCCCTGCCTTGTCCCCTTGATAGGGTCTTCCACTCAACTAGGAACTAGAATTTTGTTAAGTAAGACCTAGAAATCCCTTCATCTTTGACACCTACATCACCGGAGTTATAGAGTTACACTGCTATGAAAAGTTTATTTTTCTGGGTTTTGAGGTCTAAAGTTGGATCTTCAGGCTTGTACAGCAAGCATTCTTAATTAACTATTGAGCTATCTATCCAGCCCTGCTAGACCTTTGAATCCATGTCTTTTCATTGTTTTGGACAATTCACTATTGAAATTTGTAGTTTATACATAAAAAATGTCATTGTGAGTTTCCATCATGAATACACCTTTTATATCTAGCAACAGAACTTCTTTTGTTCTTCTAATCCAACATGATGATAAACACCATCATAAAAGCTATATTTGGTATATGTGACAAGCTCAGAGTGATTTATTCTCTTAGTAGGTTACATTTCAAACAATTATTAGAGTTTACTTAGAAAATTTTCTCATTTAATGCTTCAATTTCTCTTTTTGAAAGTAATTATGAAAAAATTTGAGACGTTGAAGTGATATGTAAAATTATCTCAAAATTTATTTTACTCAAACTGGCTTAATTGATAGTGTTCTTTTCAAAATAAAACAGCCATGTTTAGAAAACACAGACATGGTAGTAGCTATTTTTGAATCTTACTGTTATAAAAAACACCTTCTGAAAGCTCATGGAAGCACTGAACTTATTGAACTACAGCATTAGTCTTTCCTGTAGTTTTTTTCCCCTGTAGTTTTTTATTATAGTTGCTAAGAATGCTGAACACACCAGTTATGTATCCAGTCGCATTACCCATACACCACATCCAGAAATGTATTTCCGAGTCAAATTGCTTTCTATGATTTTCTCATTACTCCCTTTTCAAAAAAATAGGGATTCTAGAATGATTCCTTAAATACAAATGGATAGCTAAAATCTCTGATCAAAAAGACTTCCCAAATGAAGTTATCTAATTGCATTCTTTTAACGGGTTAAAATTATTTAACATATTAAAATAGGCTCATGATAATCAGCAGAATTTTGACAAAGTATCATTTTAAAATTATGTTCAGCATTTTGAAATAGTATTATTGATAATTTTAGTTGGTCCTATGAAATCTGAACGTTTACACTATGATCTGTAACTATTTTATAACTCTTCTGGTAAATATATGCTGACCAATATCCTCTACAAATTAGGAAGAAATTCATATCTACGTGTGATAAGTTCTGGCATTGTTATTAGTACTACCAAGCAAATAATTCAACAATTGTCTTTCCACATTTGAATCACAGAAGTGTCATAAATGTCAAGAAACTCATCAGATTGGACTATAGAATCCACACTTAAGTGTCAAAATATGATAATCATTGCATTTAAAGTTTCCATTTATGAAGACTATATAAGATAAAGTATAACACCAACAAATACAGAAGTGTGGCTTGTTTGCTTGTTCAGTGACTGGCTCTTGCTATTATTGTACCCCATACAAACTCAGCATCTTCTACTCTCAGCTTCTAACGTGTATTTCCAGGATGCATCATCAT
Organism: Mus pahari; assembly: GCF_900095145.1. Classification (NCBI taxonomy): domain Eukaryota; kingdom Metazoa; phylum Chordata; class Mammalia; order Rodentia; family Muridae; genus Mus; species Mus pahari. The sequence goes on along the minus strand of NC_034596.1, from coordinate 8,400,271 downwards.
GCCCAGCACAAAATGACTTTCCCAAAAATTATACTTATGACATCAGCATACAAGGGGGAAGTAATTTGCATGCACATATGGAGGCCAGGGGATGATGTCATGTGTCTTCCTCCATTTCTCTCTGCATTAGTTTTTTGAGATAGGGTCTTTCATTGAACCTGGAACTTGCTATTTGGTCTAGATTTATTGGCCAGTGAGAGCCATTGGGATCTATCTGTCTCTAACCCCCAGCCCCAGTCCTGGGGTTCCAAGCTTAAACAGCTGTGCCCAGCTTTTATGTGGGTTTTAGGAATGCAAATAGAGCTTTAGCTGTCACCCTATCACCCAGCCCCATATGTGTTGTTCTTACTATTGCTACCTAAGACAGCAAGAGTTGCAGAATGCTACAGAACATTTGTAGTGATGTTTTTGTCTTCTAATGACAATATTCAAGAATTTACCAAACAGTTTGGCACACTTTTGTTTCCAAGTAGATTTTGCCTATTAATTTAGAAGATTTAAGATTTCCATAACAAAAATTCTATTGGAACTTGCGCTTCTCATTGTATTTGCATTTGATCAAACTGTCTTTCCAATATGTCTCACTATGAAGTATTACACTCTCTTTTAGAGTGTGTGTGTATATATATATGTTGAAGCTTAAATGTTCTGAATTGAGCTAATGAGTCTCCCAATATTACTATAATCTGCACTGAGTTGACACTGAACATTCATCTTTTTTCTCTAAGTACAAGACAATATATTTTATTGTCTACTTTTTGCCCAATTAAATAGCATTTTCAAACACATAGAATGTTCCATCCTTATCACTTTGCTTCAGAATCACAGACTACAGTTTTTAAAAAGTGAACTATGCACAGTAACCTTCCTAGTATGTTAGAATCAATCTGAATATCTTATATCACTAAATCAAATAAAATATTAAGCAATGAGTTGAGAAGTCATAAACATATTCTTGGCCTTTGTGTATGCTCACCCATCCCCTTCAAGCTAATGTGTCTCTTCAATTCTTAATTTTATTTATTTATTTATTTATTTATTTATTTATTTACTTATTAGCTTAGTGTATGTGTGCATGTTTGTATGTATGTGTGTGTACATGTGTGTGCGTGTGTGTGCGTGTGTGTGTGTGTGTGTGTGTGTGTGTGTGTGTGTGTACACGTGCATGTATGTAGTTGCATGCTATTGCCATAGCAGATCAGATGATAACTTACAGGAGTTTTTGGGTTTTCCTTTCATCATGTGGGTTCTGGGAATCAGACTCCTATCATTAGGCTTAATGAGAAGCATCTTTAGCTGCTGAGTGATCCTGTATCCCTCTGTATCACTGACCAATGCCTCTGATATTATACAAAGTAATTTGCCTGTTAATTGCAATGTTTGCAATAACTACTCAGAATGCATAAAATGCACTCCTATTTTCTAGCACATTGTATTCTAGTGTTATATACGTCTTACTACATGTTACCACAACAGTATAACTTGCCTTTTCAGAGATTTTTTTTAAATTAATTCAAATTACCTTTACACTTTTCTTCGGTTACTTATTTATAAGGACACGGCTTAATTTGGAATCATTTGAGAATTCTACACTACTCGCTAATAGCATTCTGCTAATAATTCTAGTTTAAATTCTTTCTACACCAAAGCAGCATATGGTATGTGAATTCAGTTCTTTGCATCCCATCGAGCATTGTTCAATGGTCCTGAAGCAAGTTCATGTCAGTGAAGTCTCTGCTCAGACTTGAGAAGCCCTGTGCTCCGTGATGGGAGGTAAAGGCTCTAGAAAGTCAAGTCACTGATGTTGGTTGTGTAGATGTTCACCATGGCATTCGCCATGCCATTCTAGGTGACTCTGGTCTTGCTAACTTTATGTCTATGTGTTCTTTTGGTTACTGAGTGAGAAGTGATGAGAGATGGAATTGTAAGTTTGTTTCTCTGTTCAGTCCATTTTTTCATATACTTTAAAATCTTGCTGTTAATATGAGCTTTTCTAGGTACATTACATTCCTAAAATAAATTACTTTGTCTCTAAAAGAAAGCCATATTCCACTGCCAAATGACAAAATTTACCACCAGTCAAAATCTGACATATGAGTTTCAAAAGTGTTTTTGCAAAATGTATGTTGTGTTTCCTCAAATTCTGTTTCTATGAAAATGATTCTCAACAGACAGTTTTTAGGTCTCTCTCTCTCTCTCTCTCTCTCTCTCTCTCTCTCTCTCTCCATCCCTCCCTTCCTCCCTCCCTCCCTCCATCCTTATAAAACAAATAAGGTTTTATATTAAATAGTAAACTCATAAGTATTAGCATAAAACTAAGGTGAAGTTGATTGGATACAATACAAAGAAATGAGACGCAAATTCTTGCTGGATGTTATGGCTCGTGTCTTTAGTCCCAGCTTTCAGAGGACAAAGGAAAAGTCTGTGAGTTTGAGGCTAACCTAGTCTGGATGGCATGTTCTAGCCAGCCAGATCTGCATGGTGACACCCTGACTCAGAACAAAGACACAGTTCCCACCAGGCCTGTGGATTTGGGAATAGCTTAAGTTAAATTTAAAATAGTTTATGCTCAATCTGTACAACTGACTTTCCTCAAAGGTAAAAATGGCTACGGAGTGGAAGCAGAGGAAATGAATCTAAGCCTAAAATGAAACCCTAAGCTACTTTACTTAGATATGGAATTGAAACAAAAGAAGAAGTTAGGAAAAACGAAGAAAGATAGTGAGAGGACCCAAGAGAAAAGAGGAGAAAAAGATGAATAAGGTCTAGGGAAATATCCAAGAAAATAAGTGCGGTTCTAGTGAATTAGTCTGCAGCTTTCATGTGTTATCTACAGCCTTATATTTCATACGCTTTCTGGCTCTACTGCAGTCCCCATCTACAGGGTGGGACTGATAAATACACTAGGTATCAGGGGTTATGTAAACAATCTTTAGTGTGCTCTGTGGCCTAATTTACTGTCATAAACATTGTGGGAAGCAGAACTCTCTATGGCAACTCGGTGTGGATATTCTCACTGTCAGCAGAGAAAATTCATTGCCCCCTCGTAATGCTGAGACTCCATCAGTATTTACCAAGACAGATGACTTGGTGACAGACACTCCTGGCTGAAAGTTAATATTTAGCCCAGTCAGATGAAACAGGAGAACATCGGAATTGTGCCCCAGGGCCAGTCCCCTGGTCCTTCAATCCACAAGACTGTCTCTAAGGATGATCCAAAGAATGAGTCCTGGAGGGCAAGGATGTAACTTTCAATAGTATCATCAGAGGTCAGGGAAGTGTCCCATCATCCTGGCCTCCCTTAACAAGCCCTGTTATCCCTGTCATCCATAAATAGATTAAAAGCTCTTATGCTTTGGTCAGGACCATTTCTTGGGCTAATGAATTCCAGAAGTGTATTTCACACTGTTGAAATTTTATCTACCTTCTATTTATTCTAGATGGAGCATCCCTGAATATCTAGTATTTGTGTTTGTTAAACAAGCCTCATCTTATCCCTTCCTCTTCCATCCTGACCTGATAAAGCTTGGTTCTGTCCAAACACAGCCTGGGCTCTCCAAGTGAAATGTCTTTTGTTTGAGACTCATCTCTCACCACCTCCCCACTCTATTCATTGGCTTTGTGGGTAAAAACCCAAAGCAAATCTTAATGACAGAAGCTGATAGGCTCCTCTTAGCCACAAGTACCACACTTTCCTATTCCTCTGCAGAGGTTGGGCTACATTCACAGAATGTGTCTGATGACAACTGTGCATGGAGAACTATGAGAAGCACAAATCAGAATTTCCTCCTGAACTCAGAACTTTGTCTTTAACCTGTGATAAAATTTCACATTTAACCTTTTCCTTCTGCATAAATGATTGATGGCTTTAAAAATGCTATAAAAATGATATCAGTGGGGGATACTCAAGTAACAAAAACAGCAAGTCCAAGAATGTTATCTTTTAAATGAACCCCTTCTGAATCAGGTGGCAAGCCTTTGCCACAGACCAGAACATATCTGCAATTATACTTTTGCAAAGTCTTTCGGAGTCATTGTTTAGGTGCAGCTGGGGAAAAACCTTACTACTACATAATCATGTTCCACTATTTGCTCCCCCTCACCCCCGCCAAATAAATTTTATAAAATAAACACAAATTGTAAGTTAGTATTTTAGTGTGCTTGTTAACCTTCTTGAGTTCTGTGGATTGTATCCTAGGTTCTGTACTTTTTGGCAAATATCCACTCATTAGTGAGTATATACTATGCATGTCCTTTTGAGTCTGAGTTACCTCACTCAGGATGATATTTTCTAGTTCCATCCATTTGCCTACAAAATTCATGATGTCTTTGTTCTTAATAGCTGAATAACATTCCATTGTGTAAATGAACCACATTTTCTGTATCCATTCTTAGATTGTGGGACATCTGGGTTGTTTCCAACTTCTGGCTATTACAAATAAGGCTGCTATGAACATAGCCAAGCATGTGTCCTTGTGGTACAATGGGACATCTTTTGGGTATATGCCCAAGAGTGGTAGAGCTGGGTCTTCAGGTAGATCTATTTCCAATTTTCCTCAGGAACCTTCAGATTGATTTCCAGAGTGATTGTACCAGTTTGCGATCCTACCAGCAATTGGAGGAATGTTCCTCTTTCTTCATATTCTCTCCAACATGTGTGTTTGTTCTTAGCCATTCTGACTGATGTAAGGTGATATCTCAAAGTCATCTTGATTAGCATTTCCCTGATGACTAAGGATTTTGAACATTTTTTAAGTGCTTCTTAGCCATTTGAGATTCCTCTGTTGTGAATTCTCTGTTTAGCTCTATATCTCATTTTTTGACTAGGTTGTTTTTTTGGAGGTTAGCTTCTTCAGACCTTTATATATTTTGGATATTAGCCCTCTATCAGTTGTGGGGTTAGTGAAGAATTTTTTCCCAATCTGTAGGTTGCCAATTTGTCCTATTGACTATGTCCTTTGCCTCACAGAAGCTTTTCAGTTTCATGAGGTCCCACTTATCAATTCTTGATCTTAGAGCCTGAGCCATTGGCATTCTGTTTAGGAAATATCCCCCTGTCCTGGGTGCCAATGAGTTTGAGGCTCTTTTCCATTTTCTCTTCTTTAGATTCAGTGTATCTGGTTTTATGTTGAGGTCCTTGATCTGCTTGGACTTGAGCTTTGTGCAAGGTGACAAATATGGATCCATTTTCATTTTTCCCCATACAGACTGCCAGTTAGCATCATTTATTGAAGATGTTTTTTTTTTTTTCCATTGTATATTTTTTGCTTCTTTGTGAAAGATCAAGTGACCATAAGTGTGTGAGTTTATTTCTGGGTCTTCAATTCTGTTCCACTGATCGACCTGTTTGTCTCTGTACCAATACCAGGCAGTTTTTAATCACTATTGCTCTGTAGTACAGCTTGAGGTCATGGATGGTGGTGATTCTCCCAGAAGTTCTTTTATTGTTAAGAATTGCTTTCACTATCCTGGGGTTTTTGTTTTTCCTTGTGAAATTGAGAATTGTTCTTTGTGTATCCGCGAAGAGCTGTGTTGGAATTTTGATGAGGTTTGCATTGAATCTGTAGAATGTTTTTATTAGGATGGCTAGGTTTTTACTATAGTATACTTTGATCCCACTTGGAAGTGAGAAGAAAATGATCACAAGAGGCAGAAGGAGAGAGAGAGAGAGAGAGAGAGAGAGAGAGAGAGAGAGAGAGAGAGACCTAGGTGGAAGATGGGAGGGGGTGGAAAGGGGGAACCTGATCAGGTATGGGGGCACACAAGGGAGAAACCCTAAGGGCCAGCAGAATGGATGGAAATATACAATCTCAGGGGGTGGGAGGTCAGGGACCCTCTAGAAAGTACCAGAGACCTGGGAGGTGAGAGACTCTCAGTACTCAATGGTAGGGACCTTACATGAAATGCCTAAGAATGAGGAGAGGGAAAGACAGGGTATCAAGTGGAGGGATGGGGTTGCCATACAACACTCAAAAATTCTGACCCAGAATTTTTCCTGTCTAAAACAACTGTAGGGTCAAAAATGGAGAAAAGACTGAGGTCCAGTGACCAGCCCGACTTGGGATCCATCTCAGGGGCAGCCTCCAAGGCCTGACACTATTATTGATGCTATGGTGTGCTTACAGACGGGAGCCTGGCATGGCAGTCCTCTGAGAGAACCAAGAAGCAACTGACTGAGAACGATGCAGATACACCCAACCATTAAACTGAAGTTGGAGGCCTCATGGTTGAATTAGGGAAAGGCTGGAAGAAGCTGAGGAGGAAGGCAACCCCATAGGAAGACCAGCAGACTCCACCAGCCTGGATCCCTGAGATCTCTCAGACACTGAGCCACCAACCAGGTAGCATACATGAGCTGATCTGAGGCCTCCAACACATACATAGCAGAGGACTGCCAGATCTGGCCTCACTGGGAGAAGACACGACTAACCCTTGAGAGACTTGAGGCCCCAGGGAGTGGGGAGGCTTGGTGGGTAGAAGCATTCTCTTGGAAACAAGAGGGAATGAGGAATGGGATGAGTAACTGTGGGAGGGGGACCAGGAGCAACAGTTGGACTACAAAAAAAATAAAAGTAATAAAATATATTTCTGTGTGGTTTCCAAATAAATGAAGCTGTTTTGCAAAAGTCTATCTTCAAGTAAGTTACTATTGAAGGTAAGTACTTTTTAGCCTATCCTACATGACCAACCCCACCAGAACCATTCCTGGGGACTAAACACAGGCTGTATGTTGTGAATGATATAGTGACTCCTTAAGGTGTGGTCTCTAGCCTTAAAGACATCACTATATGAATAGAAAGGGACACAACAACTGTTAGATCAGGAACAAGATTGATAAGGCCAAGTCTGAGCTGAAGCAGCTTGAGAAGCCACCATAGAGTCAGAGGGATTTGTGTTCATCTTGGAAGTGTTGGCAAAGCTGGAAGTGTAAGGCCACCATTCACAGTGCAGCTATTCATACAAAGGACCAGGAGCTGTTGGTTCAAATGATGGTAGTTCTGATATCTCTGTGTGCTGCTTTAAACAAACCATTTAACCACTTTAATCCCATAGCCTCATCTTACCTTTGATTCTGACTCAAATGGCCAGTCTGAGTCCTTACATGTGTAGACTTGCATCCTTCAGCCAATTCACGAGAATACACAAAGCAGTGATATGCAACGTGTTTGCCACCCAGCAGATCATCATTTAATATTTCCTTTATCTTTCAAAACTTAGCTTTCAAAAACATTCCTTCCTTTGTTCCATACTTTGAAACAGATATTTAATCAAGAAACAGACGAATAGAATACCACTTAAAATAATATCACCATTTAATAGAACACCTCACCGATTAACTTAAAGATGTACTTGACACTCAGTTCAGGGTTTTCTCTGAGCATCACTGAATACAAATGCAAAGAAAGAACAGTGCAGAGAGAGGTAATGAGGTAACATGAGTGCTGTTTGTCTCCCTTCACAGATCACCATGCTGTCATTGGTGAGCTCAAAACCATTCTCTTCAGTGCAGGGACTCGGGGTTCTGTGGGAATTAAGGTAGGAGTGGGTTCAAAGTGATCATGATCCCAGCGCCACACAGGTGTACCCTAGAAATGTACATATGCTACAAAAGCACACGTATGATGCTGAGTCCATATGTGTAGGGGTAAACTACAGCACCAACAGAAGGCCAAATTAACTGCACCATAGAATCCACTATTTGTGAAATCATTTTTTTCTATTTTTATTAGATATTTTCTTCATTTACATTTCAAATGCTATCTCAAAAGCCCCCTATACTCAACCCCCACCCTTCTCCCCTACCTACACACTCCCACTTCTTGGCCCTGGCGTTTCCCTGTACTGTGGCATATAAAGTTTGCAAATTTTTGCTGGCATATGCAATAGTGTCTGCGTTTGGTGGCTGATTATGGGATGGATCCCCCAGTGGGGTAGTCTCTGGATTGTCCATCCTTTCGTCTTAGCTCCAAACTTTGTC
>NC_034596.1:8386244-8391771 GCF_900095145.1 Mus pahari | reverse complement strand
ATCTTAGCCATTCTGACTGGTGTGAGGTGGAATCTCAGGGTTGTTTTGATTTGCATTTCCCTGATGATTAAGGATGTTGAACATTTTTTTCAACTGTTTCTTAGCCATTCAGTATTCCTCAGTTGAGAATTCTTTGTTTAGCGCTGTACCCCATTTTTAATGGGGTTATTTGAATTTATGAATGGGGCCAGCCCCGCCATCTTCTACCTGAACCTGGCAGAGCCTGCCAAGAACCCCAGAGAACTCTCCACGGTGCAGGTGAATTCATTTTTAAAAATGCTTTTTAAAACAAAATATGCTTATCTGAAATACACACAAATTCCATTTCAGCTCAATAGTAACCAAAGGGTTTGCTTGGAAATAAGATGATTTAGTAAGAATTTGGTTCTGAGAATCATGCTACACATACCCCAATCCCAGCACTTGGAAGGCAAAGGCAGGCAGAGCTCTGTGAGCTCAAGTTCTAACTGGTTTACATAGGTAGTTCCAAGACAGACATGACTACATATAGAAACCCTATCTCAAAACAAAACAACAACAAAAAAGTAATTTTATTGGGAAGGGACACTTCATCGATGACTTTGGTAGTCTAAAATAGGACATGAGCATGTACATATAGAATGAGACTTTCCAATAACCTCATCTTTTTTAAATGATTTATTGATTTCATACATATATACAATGTTTTTAGATAGTATCCACTCCCACTACCTATTCCAAGTCTTTCGTGACCCCTTCCCAACTTCTTGCCGTATTCCTTCTTAATTCATTAATTCTTTTATAATCCATTATATAGAATCAGTGTTGACCATCTCCACATGGGTGTGGAACCATCCAGGCAAACATGGTCAACCTACTGGGGGCCATACCCTCAAAACAAAAACTAAAAACCAAAGCAAAACAAAAAACAAAACCAAAAATGATTCCTCCACCCTCAGAAGCTATCTATCCATCACCAACTTTTCCTCAGCTTATCATGAGCCTCCCTTACCCATGCTTTCTTAGTTAACTTATCTGTCAATTTGACACAGCCTAGAATCATCTGAAATGACTATTTCAACTAAAGGATTGCCTAGATCAGATTGGTCTGGGGTCATGTCTGGGGGGGGGACTGTCTTGATCATTAATTGATATAGGAAGGCAAGCCCACTGTGGGTGACACCATTCCCTGAGCCGGTGGCCCTAGATTGTACAATAAAGCTAACCAAGCACAAGCCTGTAAGTGAGGCAGAAAGTAACATTTCCCCAGGGTTTCCACTTCCAGTTCCTGACTTCCCTCAATTAAGGATTGTAACCTGTAAGCTGAAATAAACCCTTTCCTCCTGGAAGCTGCTTTAGCTCATAGTATCAGTTACAGCAACAGAATGAAGCAAGAACACATACAACAGCCTGGTCTTCAGTATATCACTACAGTATGGTACACAAAGAAGTAAAGCCATGGCACACCAATGGAGAGAATGACAGCCATCAAACAAATAAATCTTGAACAGGAGCAAGGTATAGAAAATGCACAGGAAGAAAGATACCTCACAAGGAAACTTTCATGCTAGAACTTCCCCAAGTAAATAGGGTACAGCAAATGTGATCCAAGGCAGAGGTTGAACTGGTGAGTGAGTACTTGCCTATGGGATTCAGCTGGGGTGACTGATCCCTCTCATCTCCTCATCGAGCAGAAAGATCGTCCCTGAGTGGAGACATACAGAAAGTTCACAAGGAATGAAGAATCTGCTTGAGGAAGATGTTTCCCGGGAGACCACCAGTCCCAAAGCAGATTCTCTTCATCACAGCCCAGCAGAGGTAAAGCCCAGTGAAATGAAGCCTGGTGACCAACACACCTCTCCTCGGAATTGCTGTCTCCTACAAGAAGGGTACCTGAGAAAACAGAAAACCAGAGGATCCGACTTTCTCCGCTAATCTTGTCTTTCACCCGTATTCACTAATTTAAATCAACATGTCCCGGCAAACACTTAGAAAAGGAGCTGTTTAGAAAAAAGAGGACTCGGCTAGGCAAAGAACTGAGAAAAAAATAGGAATGCAATGTATAACCTCAAAACCAAGGTGGACCTCAGAAGAACGTTAATCAATAGGTCAGCGGATCTCAGACTTCCTAACGCTGGGACCCTTTAATTCAGTGTCTGTGTTGTGGTGACCAGAACCATAAAATTATTTTGGTTGCTATTTCATGACTCTAATTTTGCTACAAATTTTACAATGAAAAGATCCATGGAAATAAAAGAGTCTAGCACACACATACAAAAAAAAAAAGTTTAGGGAAATTCGCCAAGTACAAGTTAGGCTAAAAGATACAAAAAAACAAAAAAACAACAAAAAAAAAAGAGAGAGAGAGATAATTACAGCACTTACTTCCTTTCTCTCAAAATATCTTATTTAACTAGATAATTAATAACATTAATATTGATAAATGATTTATAAGGAATGAGACACAGTGGCATATACCTGTAATTCTAGTACTTGCAAATCTGAGATAGGAGGCTTGCTGTGCTTATAAACTAAGCCTGTGTGATTTAGTGAGTACCCAGCCTGGCAGGACAATATAGCAAAAAAGACATAGAAAGTAAGAAATAAAACTCTGTAATTTAATTCTCTGGGTGTCTCTACCTTGTCACATAATCACAGGGCATGAGTGGTCCAAACTGGAAATGATGCACATCAGCAGCTTTCAAACAGTGTTTCACTGGGGACCAACATGAGATGGAATGTTCTGAGGGGAAGCCGAGCCAACAAGGCTGCAATTCAGCATCTAATTTAACCAGAGGATTATTTCCTTTGATGTTTTTGTACCGGGCACTGTATAAATCTCCCTCATCAAGGAGATAGGTGCTAACAATGAGGCGGAAGCATGCAGAGCTAATGTGCATGCGCTACATTGTATCTGCATTTGGACCGTCATTTAAAATAGGCACTCATCGTGGATGTTAAAAAGGGCAGAAAAATAGGGCTGGTTGTGCAAAACTTCAGCCTCCTCTCGCTTGTCCCAGGCATCTTGGATGGATCCCAAACTTGCAGTTGAGCAGAACAAAAGCTCGGTAGTAAACCAGATTCCCTTGCCTTTCTTCCGAGGGTTTATTCTCCATCTGGTGTTCCTTAAGCGTGCTCCTTGGGAATCTCACCCAGCTTCCCAAACGGTTTACTCTGGGACCACATATGGTATCCTTCCTGAAGGGGCCTCTCGGAGACTCAGTTTTCTCCATCTTATTATATTTCCATTGCTATTTTAACACCTCATCTAGATGGATATCCCGGGCAGCTACTCAGCTGGCCAGCCCCATCATCTGGCTCAGAGTGTTTCATGTAAACGTGTGATAAGCACCACTGGTTGAAGTCAAGCCTCTCATCATTTGTAACTGAGGAAACCATGTTGTAGCAGGCAAATGACTTAGCCAAGGCTAGATACTCTCCCGTGTCTTCAACACTCCTATCATGGTGATAGTGCTACTTGAGTATGTTTCTCTTCTCAAATAGATGTTGGCTATCTAGGTTAAAGGACCATTCATTGTTTAATTTCTTTTTCTCACTCCCACAAGTGCTATCTTAAGACTAAAACAGGCATTTAGTAGGTGTTCGCTGGAAAATCCTCTTAAGATTATTTGTGGAAAGAAAATAGGTGTGCAAATTTCAAGTTGTGTGTGGGCATGTGTAGGTGAGCATGTGTATATAGTATATTAATGTGTATGTGTGAACATGTGTATATAGTGTGTTCATGTGTGTGTGGTGTATGTGTGGCATGTGTGTGCTTATATATATACTTGTGTGTATAGTGTGTGTACAGCATGTGCATTTGTAGTATATGCGTATGTAGTGTACAGGGATGTTAGTGTGATGTATATGCATGCATACACATGTGTGTATGTGGGGTGTGTGTGTGTGTGTGTGTGTGTGTGTGTGTGAGAGAGAGAGAGAGAGAGAGAGAGAGCCCTAAAGTCTCCTATAACAATTATGGAAAGAAACAAAAATTATTTTAAACTATATATTTATTAAACTACTTAGAAACAAAAACCGGTAAATCATTTTCTTTCTGGGTTGAGAAACGTTGACTGGTTTCTACTTCAGTGGTACTCATCAGCCACAGTTGCCCATCAGTGCTCAGGTGCTTCACCAAGGAAAAGAAACCCTAAGCATTTTGATGAGTCGTGCTTTGTTTAAGGATGGAATGGAGTCAAGCCCCAAATTTACAACCTCCTCTCCACAGGGGAGATTGCTGAGGTTTGAGGAAGTACAAGTGGCTGGTTATAGAAATAAAAGTGTTTTCCTGTTAGCAGGGATTAAAGGAGGGGACTGACTGGAGAGGGGTGTGAGGGAACTGTGGATGGTGAAGAATGTGGACTGTAACTTGTGTTGAGTGGTGGCTGGACAGATGCGTCTAATTGCCAAAACTCATGCAGCTGATCACTGGAAATCTGTGCAGTCCACTGAATGTAAAAAGTGTGTCCAGCAAATGCAAAATAATAGGAGGAATGTGGCAATAGAAACAACAAAGGTGGGAAAGTGACAATAGGGACACGATGCTGTCTCTAGACTCCTGGACAAAGAGAAATGAATAGAAATCCCTGGAGTTCCTTAGTTTGTAAGCTACTGTACATTCACCATATAGCACTTTGTACTGAGTTACACTTCTCTGTGTATGAATCTTACCACTCTAAATTTACAATGAGTTCCTTAAATAAGAGAAAAACCATGGGTTTAAAGAAGAGACGGTTGGTACCTGCACTTAACTATGGGTATAAGGTGAAGATTTAGAATGTAGTAAGGAGTGATGTTGGCCTAGGAAAGTGGTGGGAGTAGGTTCTTTGATAAATTCCATGCCCTCAGTAGCCCCAGGAAACTGGCTGGGTTTCCTGTACCAGCCATGATTTTCCTCCTGTTGAATGGGTCTTTAGTCCAATTAGAGAACTGTTGGCCACCACCAATATCTAAATGCCTCTTGTTGCATCTTTATGCATATCTTGCCACAATAGTAATTGTCTTGGTCCATACCTGTTCCAGTTGGGTATGACTGTTTAATTGCTTCCCTCCCCACTCCTGCAACTTGCATGGCATTTTCTTGAACTATGGAAGCTAGATCACAAAAACAAGGGTTTCAGGTTAAACCCAGCTTGAGTCATAGGAGTCCTGTGTTCTTAGTAAGGGATCCTCAGCAATAAGGGCCCATCATTAAACCACAAGAGACAATCAAGGGCTTCATCAATAAGGCCCTTGGTCCTATGGTGGCTCAATGCCCCAGCGAATGGGTAATGCTGGGGCAGTGAGGGAGAAGTAGGTGGGTGGAAGAGCACTCTCATAGGAGCAGGAGGGAGGGGGAATGGGATAGAGGATTTTCCAATGGGAAATTGGGAAGGGGGATAACATTTGAAATGTAAATAAATAAAATAACCAATAAAAAAGAAATACTAAAGAAAATGATCCTAACTGGTAACAGAAATACATAATAAAAGATAAATATTCCAGCTGGACATGAAACACACCTTTAATCCCAGCACTTGGGAAGCAGAAGCAGGTGGATTTCTGA
>NC_034596.1:8359423-8384504 GCF_900095145.1 Mus pahari | reverse complement strand
ACACACACACACACACACACACACACACACACACACCTTTCGATCCAGGTTCTAACTTGCCTCTTGAGTACAATACTATAACACTATTATTTTAGATCAGGAATATCCTCCAAAGGCCCACCTGTGGAGAGTTTGGTTTCCTGACCCATGGCATCATTAGAACTTTTAAGAGATTGGCCTAATGAGAAGAAGAAAGGTCATCAAGGATGTCCATGTATAAGTTATTAGAACAAAACCCACCTCTTGCTCGATCTTTGCTTCTTGGCTGCCATGAGAGGAGAGGACTTCACTATGAGCTGGTTTTGATATACTCAAAAGCAATGGGAACAGCTGACCATGGGATGAACCTTCAAAACTGTGAGGTAAAATATATCCTTTCTTTCAAGAATATATTACCTCTAATATTTTGTTGTAGTAATGAAATGATTTCTAGCACAATGCATCTAGGTATCAATTAGTTCTTATTCTTTTTCTACTTAGAAATTTCAAGCAGCACCTTTCCTGAGACAACACACACATTTTCATTTGCCATCAATACCATTTGTGTCCTGTCCTGTATGCAGTATTCGCTGCATCTTCAAATGTATTATTCAAGTTCTCCAAGTTCCCCATGTTGCTCCACAACAATGAAAGCCACTCCTCTTCTGAGCGGTCTTCTCTCATTCCCTCAGATGGAGCCAATCCCCACCCCACCTCTAAACTTCACTTTCCTTCTGTCTTCCTCACTGCACCAAGTTTCATAGCGTATAATACAGTTAATTGTCAGTTCCTTTGTTTTTTTTGGTTTTATTGTTGTTGCTTTGTCAAATCTGCAGAGATTCCTTACTTTTTCTAGTCCCCTTATAGAACACGCCGATATAGTTGTATACGCTGACAAAGTATGGTTGCTGTTCTTTTGGGTCGGTGTGTCTTAATTTATGTAAATAACACTGTGTTATGTCTCTCAGTATGTAAAAGTTAATTATAGGTCTTTCTAATGTATCCATCACACTACTTTCTTTATAGTATATTTTTTCTAGCATGACTACTTAAAATCATCTGAGATGAGCATGGCCACCACATATTCTCTATGCACAGCCAAAACATCTTTATCTCGATGACACCATGACTAAGGTAACGCTGCCCATGTTCACTGGTGTCTTTAATCTGTAAATTAACTGTAGTTTATTAGGCTAAGAATGTATGTATTGTATGTATGTATGTATGTATGTATGTATGTATGTATGTATGTATGTATGTATGTGTGTATGTATGTATGTATAATAAATGATGATCAAAAATTGAGTCTCATTTTTCAAATCATATCTGCCATATTCCCCCTGTGCTAATTAATAAACTCAAGTATTTTGCACCTGCAGAGCAGTGACCCCGCTAAGGCATCTGTTCTCTGTTTGACATCTCCTTAATTTTATTAGTGGCTTGTGGACAAAATCACTTGACTTAAAACTTTTTCAAGTTTAAGTCATTTGGATTCACAAGAGTGGTTTTTTTTTTTTCCTCCCTGTTATAAATCAATGAAGCCAGTTAAGATTAACTGCCTGCACGTGAGCTTCAAAAGAGCCTCTAAACCAGACAGAGTTGAAAGAAACACATAATTCCATAACACTGAGTACAAGCTGATCAAAGTTATCGGATCTGCTTACTCAGTGCTGTACTTCCTCATTGTCATATGATCTGATCTCAAGTAGCTTGTATCTAAAACACATATTAGTAAACCTCAAGCGGTTCTTTGCTGGGGGTAGAAATCATTCATATGCCCTAACTGGCCTAAATCTGTGTTTAGACACTCATAAGCAAAACTCAGAGCTAAAGATCTCCCCACCTAATTTGTAAAATCCCATATGTTTAGAAATTAAAACAGAAAGGAAAGAAACATACCTAATGAGCCCTTTCAAACAAGAACATTTCCTATACACACATAATCATGGCATTCTAGAAGCAAAGATAAGTAAATAAATAAAATAAAGAATGAGTCATAAATCCTTAGATACTATGTACTGAAGTTGGAAGTTGTTCATTTCCTTAAAATGCTAATGAAATATCAAATCACATTCATGGAAGAGCTAGTGAGACTGAGAAAAGATAGTTCAGCCATAGTAGCACCCTTACAGCTGATAATGCATATTTTGAATATATAATATTCATATATATGTACATATATATCATATATACATTTTCTGATAAATATTTTTATATTAAAACTCATTTGAAGCAATCTCTACTTCTTGACAAGTTGAAACTATTATCTATTTCAGTCTTTTACACAGTTGAGACACCTCAATGACATCCTAGGTGAGCAATATACCAGTATCTACAGAAATGCTACTGTCAATGTGAGCACACCATCTTTCAGTAGGTCCTCTCTATACTGGGTATCTCAAGTTCTTATATAGTACCTTCTTCCCAGAGTGCCAAGTTTTACCCCCTTGTGTCATCTTGACCCAAGTCACATAACTTCTCTGTTACCTCCCTCTTTCCTGAGTTCCTTCTGGATTTGAAGTAAGCTGTGCATGTTAG
Organism: Mus pahari; assembly: GCF_900095145.1. NCBI lineage: Eukaryota > Metazoa > Chordata > Mammalia > Rodentia > Muridae > Mus > Mus pahari. The sequence continues at coordinate 8,381,987 of NC_034596.1, read as the reverse complement.
TCTTAAGTGGACTAACCAGATGCAGACTTTTAGAACATATAGCACTCACAATAATTTATTTATTCTCCTTAGGCTAATCACTTCCATACCTTCGTCATTACATTACCTTAGGACTGGCTGTGTTCTCTCTGTTTCTTCTGCATCCATGTCTTGAAGGCATGGATGACGTCTGTCTCATCTTGGTATTCCAGGACATGAGTCCAGCAGATGGTAGGCACTCACCTGATATCGTCTAATAAATTAATTCAAAGCAAATTCTATCTTGTCTATCTACAAGATGGGGGGAAAAGATAAAAGGCAGAAAAATATTTGATCTGAATTATTTGCCTTGGACAAGTCTATCAGTACCAAACACAAATCTTTCTGAATTCACAATCTGGGCCTACAAAATTCTGCATCTTCCCTCAGACATATAGAAAAGTTAGAAAAGTACCCTTGGGAAAATGATGTAGGAAGCACTTTAAAGACATGTTCTTCCTATACAAACTGAACCAAAGATGTCAACACAAATGCAAGCCTAATCATACATCTTCAATGCAAAGAGCTAGACCTCTGACTGTGCTCACCCTCCAAACAGGAGGCTTGGACATCTGTGGGTAAATGTGCTAGTACCATGTATGGCTGGAACTAGCAGACTTATTTTGGGAATGAGAGCCATGTAGCAAGACAGAAATTGTGAGGACATAATGAGTTATAGTTCCTTTTTATTAATTTATTTATTCACTTTACAGCCCAATATCTGCCCCCTCTCCTCCCAGTCCCCCTCCCATAGCCTTTCCTTTCTTTCCCTCTCCCCATCTTCTGAAAAGGGGGAGGACCTTTTCACCCCACTCTGGTACATCAAAACTCTGTAGAACTAGGTGCATCCTCTCCTACAGAGGCCAGACAAGGAAGTTCCAAGTAATAGCAAATCAGAGAGATGAGAGAGAGAGAGAGAGCTTTGTTAAAAAAAAAAAAAAACAAAGTTAAGGAAACAAATTCTACCCAGAAAAAGCTACTTCACTCCCACCATCATAAAAATCTTGGCAGTCAAAAGTGTCAGAAAATAAAATCTCAACTCAGACCATGGCAAAATTTGAAATCCTGTGTCTCTGGGACATGAAGTCACATACCCATGACCACACTCATATGGGTCCATATCCCTATTCTATTTGAAAAAAAAATTGGCTTCTGGGACTACATGAAAATATCAACATTAGCAGCAATCAGTGTGAGGTTACTGGAAGTACATGGCCTATTAGCAGAAGCTGCGTGTATCTATCAGCAGGACTGGCCCCTCCTCTTTCCTCCTTTCATTAAGGCCCATCACCTCCTTGCCATCTGTGCATGGCTATCAAGTGTGCAGCCTAGTTCTAACCCAACTGCTGAGTTTTAGCACCAGGGATCCAGCTGCCCACTCTTTCGCTCCATAAATCCAGAAAGCACTAAGACTGTGCAAGATGAGCTTTGCTTTCTCCTCCGTCCTCATCTTTCAGAGTTCCTTAACAAGTGTGCGAGCAGATGTCTAGGCATTGTTGAGAATGCACTACTCCATCACACTAGTTTCTCACTGGTACAAAGTTTTATCCATCCTCATGCAGTCTGTCAGCCCTCGTGCAGTCAGTCATTCTGTCCGCTTCATTTTCCTGTCTCTGCCTTTCTGGTCCTTAGCAGCCACCACTCTACCTCAACTATTGAATTAATGTCTAATCTAATAGCCTTCCTTCACCTCGCCACAACAAGCCATCCTTCAAATTAAGCTTCTTTCTTTTATAGTTCTTTCCCATGGTTCACTGAGTAAAGAACAGAATTGGTTTCCTGTCTCAGAGACCCTCTAAGTGCAACCCCTCACAACTTTTCTGACCTCAGAAGTTATCTCCACTTCTTCTTCCGACTTGACACTTGACGTGCTTTCACTTGCTAAGAGTCTCTCGCTTTCTCCTTTCAAGCCTTAATGAGGCATTGTGTCTCTTTAGAAGTCTAGGATATGAGTTGACATATCCTTTCTCCCCTTACTCCCCCCTCTGACATCGTTTTCGTAGGGAATCTTCTATCCCTCAGGGTAGAGGGTCTCACCATGTTCATGTCACCATCACAGTACCTATGCAGACCTCCATTCACAGACCTCTGGCAGTGGTCCTCTTATATTTGAATATGGATCCCTTAGGTTCAATTCTCTCTAGACTTCTGCACCACAACCTTCATGTTTGAGTGACCCTTATGCATCTTGTCACCATTTTTACCCCAAGATGTACTGATGCCCAATCTGTAGGTATTTAATTAACCTCTTTTTTTTTACCATTTGAATAAATGAATGAAAATTGAATTCCAAAATTCCAATGTGTAAGAAAACTAGTAGGTAACTATCTATTCATCAATTCATGTAGTATTAGTGTTCAAACTTAATACTGGTGGAAGACTTCATAACTTGTAGGCAGAGCCATCTCTCATTCACTTAGCATCACTTTATTCTATGTATACTAACTTCATACACAGTCCTACGAGGCCATGTGGCACTCTGGTTTGGTCAACCACATGCTATCCTTTGAATTCATTTGATTAGACACAACCAAGTCAATGTGAGTCAGTACATAGTATGACATAACTTATCTGACGGCCTACCTACGCTAGCTCAGGGGCAGTGGTTGACTTGGCCTGAAGGAAAGGGAAGAATATCGGGATGTCTTCCTGGATTGGTATGACACCTGCTTTACCAGCCAGGCTACTCACAGTTCAACTTCACACTGATCAGTGTGACTGGCCAGGAAAACAAAGAGCTGCTTAGGGGCTTAAAGGCCAGTCTTAAGTTGGCATAGGCTCCTGCCTAGTCAAGATTCAAAATATCTTCCTTACACCCATACCTACGTGATGGGTCTTCAACCCAATGAAGACTGTTGCCTCACAGGACTACAAAAAACAAACATACAAACAAACAAAACCCTTTGGCCCCATCTTTTTACTACAAATGAGTTTGACCCACGCATACTCAACAACTTCTCAAGTAAATCGAATATAAATAGGGTCGCCTGATGACTATGTCATGTCCATGAGAACTGAAAGACTCAACTGTCTGGGCTGAGCTAAGATAAGAACTCATAAAATGCATTGAATGATCCAAGTGACTCGTGTCTACAAATATATCCCAAAATATTTCTTATGCTCTTTTGGTATGTCTCGTTCTGATTGAACCAGGAAATCCAGATGTTAGAAAGGGGAAACATGCCACCAAACAATTTGTCTGACAATTTTACAAAAACAAAAGAGAAATTAGATCATCCATTTCTCTAAATTCCTGAGTGCCTACTCTGGTCTAAGTGGGTCTGCTTATCTGAAATTATACAACAATTGTGCTCCATGCCAAGTCCCCTCTCTATGAGATAGGGCTGTGTTTCCACTCTCTGGCAATATTAACTAATATGGTGAAGCACTTTCGAATTTTTAAGTCATTGCTGCATGCTTTGTATCACTGGAGTTCTTCAAAAGCAGTCCAGCCATGAGGGCGTGTTTTATTACTATATTTATTACTATATTTATACAGTAATTGAGGAAGCCGAGACTGGAGACATTTACTTTACTCAGTGTATTATTTTTACCCTGAAGCCTTCAAAACCAAATCCAGCTCTCTTCATATTACAGCACCCAACTTTTCTGCCACTATGTTTTTTCTTTTAGTTTCAAGCTGTGCCATTGAAAAACATGAAATTCCTTATCCAGTTCTATGTATGCATGTATGTGTGCACATGTGCATGTACACACACACTCACACACACACACACACACACACACAAGCATTACTCAAGGAGATAGATATTTGCATTTTCCTATTAATTTCAGCACTATTCATAGTAGCCACATAGGGAAGTGTCCTCAGTATCTATGGATACTGAGTGGGTACAGGACATTTGATACAAATCATCAGTGGAATATTATTTGACTTTTAAGAAGAAACAAACAATGCCAGCTGGCATAATGTGGATAATTAGAGAAAACTCTGTGCTGAGTGAAATGACCCAAGCTGAGAAAAGAGAATAATGCAAGCATGGGTCCACAGATTTGTAGAAGTTTTAAAAGATAAAGTCAAAATCATGATAGCAATGTGTGCTGTTAGAACCCTGGGACTGGAGCAAAGGAAAGAGACAGGTCTAAGACTGCCAGCCTTACTCAGATGAATATGTTCTACAAATCTAAGATACAGCATGGTGACCATAGTAAACAATCAGGTGATGTGTCCAGAAATTTCCAAAGAGAATAACCTCAGGTATTCTTAACACACACACACACACACACACACACACACAAACACACACACATATTCAGAACTTAAGTCCACATAAAGAAAAGCTACCATTTCTTGAGGGTAAAAAAGACCTATGAGATGAAAATACTGTGTTGTGAAGATAAACGGAAACTTCTTCACTTTTTAAAAATCTACATTTGTTAATTAGCCTGATGGTCCTGGCTACATAAATGTCATAGTAAAAGTAACCACCCAAGCTACAGAAATGTGAACTATTTAAATGAAGTATGACATAATAGTTTGGGCCAGTGAAATTACATTTTGCGCCCTTGAGAAGTTTGTGTCAGTATTTTTTTTTTCAGCTGAGTATCTGCAGTTGATCTTTTAAAGTAGTGAGCAAGGAGTAAAGCGATATTTACTCACAGCTCCACACTCAAAGCAGAGGTACACACGGGTTCTGAGATACAACCCAGCACCCTGAGCTTCAGAAATATCTTTGGCTTTGGAAGTTGGTTGCCTGAGAACCCACAGCCAGTCACAGGCTGGTAGGATGTGGCGCTGGGTATTTCAGGTGTGAAAACCAACTACAGGGAAGAGATGGCAAGTGGCCCCAGATAACATAGTCTGAGCTGACTGACAGGAGAGTGTGGAAGGGGACTAAGGGGTGACACTGAACCCTCAGGCACTTGCTGATCTGACCAAAGCATGTCAGGGCCTCACAGCCCTGAACGTGACCCAGGCCTTGATTCACCTCAGCTGCTTTATTGGGGCTTTGTTCTCCAGAAAGAAGGACTGGACCTTGCACAGGATTCTTTCTTACCAGCTAATTATAAAACATTTTCTTCTATTTCCAAAACACAGATACACATCATATTCATTTTTCCCCCGGCATGTGCAGAAAGTAACAAGGTTAAGTGCCCCCTCCCTAAAGATGACAAAGTACCTTCCTGTGGGGCTTCCACCTACACCGTCTTTCTTGAAGAACAGACCCTCTATTTCTATTCTGTGTCTGCATCCATTGTCAGGAATGAGGATGAGGAGGGGTTCAGAAGACTGTGTGCTTGTGCTTTCCCAGGAGCACAATTTTCTCATGACAGTGCTCTCTGCGTCCTATATACATCCTTTTCTAAACGCTTATTTATTACCCTTCCCCACACTTATCCGCAAGATTCCCCAAGCTCCACCTATTGATTGTCTGTGGGTCTCTGTAACTGTTTCCATCAGCTGCTAGATGAAGCCTCTCAGAGGACCGTTATGCTAGGCCCTGTCTGTGAGCATAGCAGAGGATCATTAATAGTGTCATGGGGTGGGTCTCAAGGTGGGCCAGTTTTGGGTTGACCATTTCTTCAATCTCTGCTCCACCTTTATCCCTGCACATCTTGAAGGCAGAGCAAATTTTGGGTCTAAGGTTTTGTGGGTGGATTGCTGTCCCCCCTCCCTCCACTGTAAGTCCTGCCTCCCTACAGGAGGTAGCTATTTGTGGGGTGCTTCGAGTGGGGAAATAAAGGAGTGGACCCCACAGAACTGCTCGGAATTAGTGTTGGGCCTCACAGGCCGCACAAACCCGCTCCAGCGGGTGGGGAAGGTGAAGTCTAGACTCCAACTCTTGGGAACCACAGACCACTGGGAGAGCTGGTTTTGGGTCCCTGGGTCTCACAGTGGCCCGGGACGACTGGTTCTCACTCTCGCACATCCCAGACCACTGTATGTCACAGAAATGCTGAGAACAGGTCCTCGGAAGGACTCTGGCCCAGGGGGCCAAAGGGGAAGGTACGGTTACCGCAGGGACTAGAGAATCTGGCTGGCTCAGGCTGCTAGCTCGGTGGGCTGTTTGGGTTTACTGGCAGCTGTGGCTGGAGCACAAATGGGTTAGTATTGCTCCAGCAGAGCGGATCTAGATGAGAAGAGAAGGGCCATGGTTTGAAGGCATTTATTGTAGAAAGGCAGAGAGAGAGAGAGAGAGAGAGAGAGAGAGAGAGAGAGAGAGGAGAGCAAGAGGTAAGACACAAGGAGAGAGCAAGAACTTACGAGAGAGGGGAGGAGCCGAGTAACCCCCTTTTATAGTGGGCTGGGTTACCTTGCTGTTGCCAGGTAATGGTGAGGAGGAGCTTACCTGGGTGTAGCCAGAATACCAGGAGCTTGGGACATTGTTTACATGACTGATAGTCACAGGATGATGGAGTTGAGGAGTTGATAAGGTGTCAGGTGCTTGTGTCTGGGAGCATAGTGTATGGTTTGGTCCCTTGTAGATTGTTCTACTGGGTCTCCTGAGTAAGCCTCGCTCAACCAGACACAGGTTGCCTTTCAGGGTCGGTCTAATAGCTACTTCAGGCTCTATATTACCTGCTGCCAGAAGTCACAGCTAGGGTCACCCCCGTAGACTTCTGGGAGCCTTCCCTGTTCCAGGTCTCTGGCTGGTCCCAAAGATGCCCGCCCATGCTTTCTATTCTCTTTCCAATCCCTGATGTCCCCACATCTTAGCTCCACTTCTGGTCCCCTCCCCACTCCTTTTGCATCCAGTTCTCTCCATGCATCCACCACTTGATTTCTATTTTATTTCCCCTTTTGAGTGAGGTCAAGAATCCTCCCTTAGGCCCTCCTTGTTAATTAGCTTCTTTGGGACTGTGGAGTGTAGCATGGTAATCCTATATTTTATAGCTAATATCCATTTATAAATGAGCTCATACCATTTGTGTTCCTGGGTCTGGGTTACCTCACTCAGGATGACATTTTCTAGTCCCATCCATTTGCCTGCAAATTTCATGATGCCCTTGTCTATAATAGCTGAGTAATATTCCATTGTGTAAATTTACCACATTTTCTTTATCCATTTTTAAGTTGAGGGACATCTAGGTTGTTTCCAGTTTCTGACTATTATGAATAAAGCTGTTATGAACATAGTTGAGCAAGTGTCCTTGCAGTATGGTGGAACATCCAGAAGTGGTATATAGCTCTGTCTTGAGGTAGAACTATTCCCAATTCCGAACTCATGCAACACAATGAAAGCAGTGCTAAGGGGAAAGTTTATAGCACTAAGTGTCTTCATAAGGAAATTGGAGAGTTTTCATAGTAGTAACTTAAAAACACACTTGAAAGCTCTAGAACAAAAAGAAGCAAACACTCCCAAGAGGAGTAGATGGCAGGAACTAATTACAATCTGCCTGAAATCAATTAATTAGAAACAAAGAGAACAATACAAAGAATGGGCAAAACCAAGTGGTGGTTCTTTGGGAAAATCAATAAAATAGACAAACCCTCAGCCAAACTAACGAAAAGACAGAGAGATGGTATCCAAATAAACAAAGTCAGAAATGAAAAAAGGGACATAACAACAGACAGTCAGGAAAGTAAAAGAATCATTAGATCCCTCTTCAAAAGCCTGTACTCGACAAAATTAGAAAATATTAATGAAATGGACGATTTGCTAGACACATACCACTTACCAAAGTTAAATGAAGATCAGCCCCATAACCCCTAAACAGCCCCATAACCCCTAAAGAAATAGAAGCAGTCCATAAAAGTCTCCAAAACAAAAATAAACCAAGGGCCACATAGTTGTAGTCCAGAATTCTACTAAACTTTCAAAGAAGAGCTAATATCAATACTCCTCAAACCATACCACAAAATAGAAACACAAGGAACATTACCAAACTCATTCTATGAGGCCACAGTCACCCTGATACCTAAACCACATACTCAAAAAAGAATGAGAATTTCCAATCAATTTCTCTTATGAACATAGATATAAAAATTTCAATAAAATACTCAAAAACTGAATCTGAAGTAGATATCAATGACATCATCCACCGTGATCAAGTAGGCTTCATTCCAGGGCTGCAGGGATGGTTCAATATATAAAAATCCATCAACATAATCCACCATATAAACAAACTTAAGGAGATGGTGGAGACCTGGACACACGTTCAGTGCAAACTGGCCTTTGCATCTTGAGACTTATTACAGAAGCCCATGTCTCTGTTCAGATTCAGATGGAGAATTAACAATATTTCTTCTACGCACATGGCCACCTTATCTAAAATCTCAATATTACCAACAGGTCCAAAACAGCTGGAACCTTTCAAGGCTTTGCTAACAGTGCTTATCATAGTTTCCTGTGGGCCATTTCTGTGGAATAAATTAAGCACAGGCTGAGATTTGAGGCAAGGATTCTCTTAGCACTCTGTACCCCACATACCACAACTAACTTCAAGCCTAACTCTTCAGAATTCTCTTACTTACTTCACACACACACATACACACACACAACATAAAAAATATCTCAAACATAATGCTCTCAAAAGAGTCTCTCTCTCATGGTGGATTTTTGTGAAAGTCTCAATCAAATTTGATATTTTCAATTAAAAAATATTACTCCCCCAAAATTGCATTTTAAGTGCATAGTCAGCCATTTGTTCAGAATTTGTGGATGGAATCTAAACAAAAGTTTCATTGCCAGAATGAATGCCAGTTGCGCTAATGAATCCATTTTTCCTGTCTCAGCAGGGGTCCCTTAGTAGAGAACCAAGTTCCACTTCTGACACTCAAAGGATGTGAGGCTCAGTCAACCTCACTTGCTTGACATCACATGGCTCCTGCATGCCTGTATGAATTTCTGTTCTCTGGCATTGCCTTGGGCATTATCACCTGATGCCTTCTCGATTTCTTGAAACACTGTGGGGTTCCAGCCAGGCTAAGCAACTCTGGTAGTTGGGAGTCCTAGCAGAATCCTCCTCTGGAGGAACAGTCAAGAGTGTTCCAGGTTGTGATTCAATCAAGGCTATGGAAAGTGTAGAGTAGAAGGCAGGTTTCTGAGCATGGAATTTTCTAGAAATAGAACTGCTTAAAGAGTACATAAAGAACATTGACTCAGGTCAGTTGAGAGGAATGTGAACACAATTATTCTGAGATCACTTCAACTTAAGCAAATTTAGAGAGAAAGGAAAACTCAATGTTTTTTGCCAACATCATGTTCCACCTCTATCTGAAGATGTCCCTCCTTGTCTCCCTTTAGCAACATATGGAAACCTCAAATGAATAGCTCAGTTTCCTGTCCCAAGAACTGAGGGAACAATCCCTCTGAGAGTTTTTATTTTTCTCCCTGATGAAGGTTGGCTGTCCATCATTATTTTCTCTTTTTTCCTTTTGTCTCTGCCACTCAGTAGATGAACTAAGAACCTGGAGGTTGCAGACATGCTTGCCTCTCAAAGAAATCTTACAAACCTTCTCTGCTAGAATCAAAAAAAATCAGTAACTGAGATCTCTTCATCTTCGGGTGATTTATTGGACCCAGGCTAAAACACTACCCCTTCTTTGCTAAGAACCACTATGTGTGCTAAGGAAATCACCACCGGAGTCTAGAATTCTTTTTTTTCCCCTTATTAATGAGTTCTCTGTATTTTGAAAGCAAATTTCATGTGATAACATATAATTTTTTATATCTGAGTATCAAATAACTGTGAGAGGTAATATTTTGATAATTTTATAACAAAAGCCATATGAAGAAGGCCTACAGGATTTAAGAATCACAGACTTTTGTCCCTGAAGATCTACAATGGTATGCATTTGGAAAAATTTATAGATATACTAAGCTTTAAATATATACTTAAACATTTTAATTTATTTTATTTTATTTTAATTATTTTATTAGATATTTTCTTCATTTACATTTCAAATGCTATCCTGAATATCCCCTATACCCTCCCCCCACCCTGCTCCCCTACCCACCCACTCCCACTTCTTGGCCCTGGTGTTCCCCTCTATGGGGCATATAAACTTTGCAAGACCAAGGGGCCTCTCTTCCCTATGATGGCTGAATACTCCCTTCTGCTACATATGCAGCTAGAGACACGAGCTCTGGGGGTACTGATTAGTTCATATTGTTGTTCCACCTATAGGGTTGCAGACCCCTTCAGTTCCTTGGGTACTTTCTCTAGCTCCTCCATTGGGGGCCCTGTGTCCCATCCAATAGCTGGCTGTGAGCACCCACTTCTGTGTTTGCCAGGCTCTGGCATAGCCTCACAAGAGGCCGCTATATCAGGGTCCCTTCAGCAGAATCTTGCTGGCATGTGCAATAGTGTCTGGGTTTGGTGGCTGGTGATGGGATGGATTCCCGGATAGGGTAGTCTCTGGATAGTCCATCCTTTCATCTTAGCTCTAAACTTTGTCTCTGTAACTCCTTTTATGGGTATTTTGTTCCCTATTCTAAGGAGGAATGAAGTATCTACCCATTGGTATTCCCTCTTTTTGGTTTTCTTGTGTTTTGCAAATTGTATCTTGGGTATTCTAAGTTTCTGGGCTAATATCCACTTATCAGTGAGTGCATATCTAGTGACTTCTTTTGTGATTGGGTTACCTCACTAAGGATGATATCCTCCAGATATATCCATTTGGCCAAGAATTTCATAAATTCATTGTTTTTAATAGCTGAGTAGTCGTAGTCTAGAATTCTTACCCACAACTAAAAGAGATATCAATGGCATGTTTCTGCTCTCTACTGCTGAAGCACATGTGTAAATAACCTGTTAGCTTTTCTGCCCAGATGGCATACAGGCAAACACACAGTTTAAACATGGTAATGAGTTTTGTATGCTTGGGGGTTTCTCAAACTATAGCTTTATTATAGGTTACAGAATTTCTTTGGTGTGTGTGTGTGTGTGTGTGTGTGTGTGTGTGTGTCTGTATGTGTGTGTGTGTGTGTGTGTGTGTACATGCATTTGTAAGGTTGGGCTACTAAGGGGCTAGTATTTTTGTGCATGTGAAGTTAAAACCCCTTTATTATTGCTACTTGATACTTCAGTGTTCACTCTCTGCTGCCCTCTGGACTCAGATTCCCACTCTACCACTACAACTGACCATATGAATTAAGCAATAATTTCTGAGTACCAGTCACATGTCTGAATCTCTACCCATGCTATTTATCTTTCTCCTCACCCCAGACTCACTTTCCTCACACACTCTTGACTACCCAAATGCCCTCATCTGGGAAGGACTAAGTCTTTGATCTCTGAGATCAAACATTGGCCTGCCCTAGCATTGTGCCCTGGAGAAGCATTTAGCATGCTCTGTCGAGACAGCATTTCTGCTCACCTGCAGAAACTATGAGAACTATTGCCTGCCATTGCTGAATCCTCAAATGCTCTCTGCAGTGTCTACAGAGCATGTGGCAGCTCTTTGGGTTTATTCAGTGCGAGAATGAGGGAACCAATTAGTCAACAGGCTTAGGCTAAGCACCTAGGCAGGAGTCTCACCTTTTTCTTCTACTACCTTCCTATATGGACTCTGCAAAGAGAATTGGGACCAGCAGTGGTCACCTACACCCTGCAGGTTTCCATCAGAGTCACTAGTTTCTGCTACTTCTCTTTTGACTCTCCCAATTGACCACCACTAATGTACTGTTTGAATTGCTGCACCTAAATGTGCTCATTTAATTTTCATGTCAACACTTTAGGGATTGTATGAGACTCCATTTAACAGAAAGAACTAAAGCATGGTAGCATCGTGGTTTGTTCAAGATCCCTGATCAATATATTGCTACATTTTAAAAAAGTCCAAGTTGAGTGATATAAACCAAAACTCCTTATTTATTATGTTCATGTGGCCCAAGCTCCTTGCAGATGGTGTCTTTCTGCCCCATGGCATCTGAGGCTCAGCAAAGAAGACTGTACTGACCAGAACTGACTGGCATGCTGCATGGTGGGACCATCTAGAGTCTCTTTCACTCAAAAGTCTGGCACTTGGGGTTGTGTGTGGCCAAATTTGACTTCACCTATGAAGCACCTATAGCCTCATCCTGTGACATGGGCTTTTCAGATCATGACTGTAGAATTCTTACAAGATTTATTCCGGTGGAAACACCCAGATAGCAGAAGACAGAAGGTGAAGCCTTCTTACTTACCCTTTAAGGTCATGCACTCTTGCTGACACAGCATTTGGTTATATGTCAGTCAGTGGCATCAGTCCAGATTCAAGAAGAAAATAAACTCCACCTCTCAGTAGAAAAGTGAGGAGGTTATACTGTGGAAGGTAGGTGAGATGAGAGAATTTGCCATGGCCAGTTTTGAAAGGTTAAAATGACAGAACAAGACTGCTGAAGAATTGATTTTTTTCCTAGATAAAATACAAGCCTTTCAAGACTGAGGTCATAGTTTGAGTTTCCCACATTACATGATAAAAATAATGAGGCAAAATTAAATTTTATTACTTAAAGCAGGGAGAAGTGAAGTTCTGGGGTATGAGCTGTTTCTGAGGTGATGATAATGTTCCAAAATTGACTGGGAGAACTGTACACATACACAGGCACAGTGAAAGTCACTGTTTTACATAGGTAAATGGTATACTATGTGAACCCCATCTTAATAAAATGATTTTATACTAAAGTAGAAATTAAGACACCTGAGTTATTTTTCTGTTGCTGTGAGGAAACACCATAGCAAGGCAACTTAGAGGAGGGAGGGCTTCTTTGGTACCAACAGTTCCAGGGAGATAGGAATCCATCACAATCATGTCAGAGAGCATGACATTAGGCAAGCGGGCATGGAGCTGGAGTAGCAGCTGAGAGCTCACATTCCAGTCCACATCTAGGAAGCAGAGAGAGTAAATCGGAGATTGTGGGAGGCTCTTGAAACTTTAAGCCTTTCCCAACTAACACACTTCCTCCAGCAAGGCCACAGCTCCAAATCCTTCCCAAAAAATTCCACCAACTGGTACCCAAGTTTTTAAATACCTGAGACTTAAAGGGAACGTTTCATTCATCCTCCACACAAAATAAACAAAATTGAACATTTAACATTCTTACACTTTCTCAAAAAGGAATGCTAAGAGAAGCTATTAAACCTACAATGAAAAGATATGTGATAACTCAAATATCAGTTGATATATGAAAGACATGCATAAAGTAGAAATAGGCTTTTGGTTTGGAACTCTGATTTTTTTTCACTGTGATTTGAAAGACAGCTGCACAAAACAATAAGGGTGGATGAATTCAAGCTGATGGAAACATAGATTTAAAGAGGTTGCAATTTTAAGAACCAAGTTCCATAGAAACAAAAGTTTATACACCACTGAAACAGTGTTGGTCATAACATTAATTAAATAGTTATGAATTAGGATGTTAACTGAAAGCCCTAGGCCAACCACTAAAAAGTGAAAGAAAATAAAATGCACAATTAAATAAACAAAAAGGGAATCCAAATAAGACTATTAACTGTCAATTTAATACAAAAGAAGAAAGAAAGATAAAATAAGGAACAATAAGGTTATATCACATGTATAAAAGCAGAAATAAAGCTTCTTTTTAAATGATTACTTTAAAATAAAATGTTTCAGATATCCTAACGTAAGAGTAGAAATGGGAAGAATTTGTGTTTTTAATTTATTAAACCATACGGTATCTATAAGTCAATCACTTCAAATACAAAACACAAATATTTGAAAATAAAATGGCAAAATTCAAACAAAACAAAACTGAAGTTTCAGAATCTACAGATATGAGATAAAATATACTTAAGGGCTAAATCAATAGCTCAGTGGGTTATAGTACTCACAGGCAAGCATGAAGACCCAAGTTCAAATTCCAGTGTCAGTGTTAAACACACAAGGGTGCACATGTGCCTGTAAGCCCAGTGAGGGTGAGTAGGCAGGAACAGCAGGATCCTTGAAGATTACTCTCCACAAGATAAGTAACAAGTTCACTAAATAACCCTGTCTCAACAAAATAAGGCAGAATGCAATAGAACAGGACCCCAGCTGTCCTCTGGCAGAGTTCATTCTCTCCATAAGACATCCACAGGCACCTATGGAGCACATGACGAAACAGGAGAATGCATGTTCTCTATAAGACACCTATAGAGCATGTGACTCAACAGCAAAAATGTATGTTCTCCATAAGACACCTCCAGATATCTGCAGAACACGCGGCTTAACAGCAGAAAGTATGCTTTCCCTAACCCACCAAGGAGTGCTCCTCAGAGTGATCACAGAATTCACAAATCAAGTTTCAAGTCTAAAATTAAAGAAACCACACAAAGTGTCTTCTATAACCAAGATGTAATAAAGGCAGAAGTCGACAATGGGCCATATGGATTGTACATCATTAGCTTAGGCTGTGGGAAGCCTGGGTTTGGATACTTGACGCTGGAGATGCAGGGAGGATCACCTGCAGATTAATAATGGGCTGGTAAGATGGCTCAGTGGGTAAAGGCACCATGCCTGATTGTCTGAGTTTGATCCCTGGGACTCACACGGTTGAGGAAGGGACCAACTCCTACAAGGTGTCCTCTGATCTCCACACACAGCAGGAGCAATGTGGCACAGACAAAGCCAATATACAAATACTAAATTAAATAGATAAATTTAAGTTTTAAAACAGAAAAATATCAATAACAGAAGGAAAACTCTATTGTGCAAATTCATGTTAATAAACCACCAACCAGTACACATGGAGCTACCCATGGCTCCAGTCACATATGTAGCAGAGGATGTCCTTGTCAGATGTCAATGGGAGGAGAGGCCCATGGTCCTGTGAAGGCTCCATTCCCCACTGTAGGGGAATGACAGGGTGGGGAAGCAGGAGTGGGTCAGGAGAGCACACTCAAAGAAGCAGGGGAAGGGAAGGAAGAGGGGGTTCCAGAGGGGAAACCGGGAAAGTAGATAAAATTTGAAATGTAAATAAATAAAATATCCAAAATAAAGCAGTTGATCAAAGAATAAATCTGGAGGTAAATTAGAAAGCAGTTTCAGCCACACTTAAATGGATATCCAAAACATCAGAACAGTGTGATACAGTGAAGGGTATGATCCAGATAGAAGATTCATATACTTTCAGAGAGTAAAACCGGAAATCTCAGAGCTAAGAGTTGTAGTTAGTGATAAAAGACTAAGGAAATACTTTCTTGATCAGAAGTAAGAAAAATTTGCCCACATTGGTAAGTGCTTCACCTAGTGCTGGGAGTTCCAGTGTGAGCATTTAAGGAAAAATAGTCCTCTAACTTAGGAAAACCAAAGATCACAACATGTGGGATGATTATACACATTAATTCCTTAAAAAAAAAAAAAGACAAAACCTGGAATCTAACACATTAAAGAAAGCTGTAAGATTCAAGCACATTGGAAGAATCTGCTTTATTTCTATATACTTGAATACTGCCTGAGAGACCAAGGATTGCTGACCCAGACAATGCCCACCAATCAGGAACTGCTTAAAAGAGATGCTTTCTTGGGACCAATAGGGCCTAGGTGGAGGATATTAAAGAGCTTGCAGCAGCATTCACACAAGCTTCCTGCATTTCTCCCCCTGCTCCTGGAGTCTGAGTCGTGGGCCACCTCATCTTCAACCCCCCAAGGGCAGGAAGAGTCCCCGATGAATAGTCCAGGGCCCAGGCAACAAAAACTGAGAGTTTGTACTTCAAAATTGAGAAGCCAATCCTATTAACCTCAAAAGAAAAAAATGTTTACAAATTAATTTAACCAACAAGACACATGTGCTGAGCTGACAATAACAGCATTGCTGAGAAACTAAAGAAAGACAAAGGATGGAAAACATTGTGCCTTCATGGTTTATAAAAAAGGTAAGATTGTTAAGATGACTACAAGCGCCAAATTTATATAGAGATTCAACATCTCCATGAATGCTCTCATAACTCCTTTAGTTAAATTCAGCAAGCTAGTCCCAAATTTTACATAAAATTTAAAGAGACTCTGAAGAGCCAAAATGATCTTGAAAGAGAATAAGAAAGTTGGGGAGCTCATATTTCCAATGTCACACTTAGGACTCTAAGCACGTTACTCAGATGACATGGCAATAACTTGGAGACATGCAGGCGCATATAATAGAAGTAGAAACTTGGAAGTACTCACCAATCTATAATCAAATGAGTTTTAACGAGGTGAAAAGGTCACTCATTATGTAAGAACAATCTTTTTTAACATGTAGTTTTGTAACAACTGAGTATCCACACAGCAAAGAGAACTCACTGTATATAAAATATAATCAAAGTGAATGAAAGAATGAAAGGCCCCAATTCAACAGATAAAGAGATTACAGCTTCAAATAGAAGCACGGGTGATGTTCATGCTATTGAATTGCATGATAATTTCTTTTTTTGAAATTTTGACTTATATATTATAACTCAGAACACAGACATTCCAACAGATAAGGCAACTGCAATAATACTACTAGCCTTATTAAAATTAGTCTATAATAAACAAAATGACTGGTTGTAAATATCTAATATCATTTAACCATTTGTCTAAAATGACCTTACATGGTTGAATATAGCCAATAAAAATCTTTATTCATGAAATCACATACACACACACACACACACACACACATACACAATCACTAAAGGGAAATTAAATTTTACTAAAATACTTATGATCATCAAAAGTTAAATTCATGGAAGGGGTTACAGAGACAAAGTTTGGAGCTGAGACGAAAGGATGGACCATCTAAAAACTGCCCCACTCAGGGGTCCATCCCATAATCAGCCACCAAACACAGACACTATTGCATACATCANCAANATTTTGCTGAAAGGACCCCTGATATAGCTGTCTCTTGTGAGGCTATGCCAGTGCCTGGCAAACACAGAAGTGGATGTTCACAGTCAGCCATTGGATGGAACACAGGGATGGAACACAGGGATGGAACAATAGGATGGAGGAGCTAGAGAAAGTACCCAAGGAGCTGAAGGGGTCTGCAATCCTATAGGTGGGACAACAATATGAACTAACCAGCACCCCCAGAGCTCATGTCTCTAGCTGCAAATGTAGCAGAAGATGGTGTATTCAGTCATCATTGGGAAGAGAGGCCCCTTGGTCTTGCAAAGTTTATATGCCCCAGTACAGGGGAACACCAGGGCCAAGAAGGGGGAGTGGGTGGGTAGGTGAGCGGGGTGGGGGAGGGTATAGGGGACTTTGGGGATAGCATTTAAAATGTAAATGAAGTACATACCTAATAAAATTGGGGGAAAAAAGTTAAATTCATGAAAAGAACTTTATGTAAGTTATGTGAATCTTCTTTTAGGTTTCACAGAAGACAAAGTTCTAACTCGTATGAATCACCATTCTGATTCTCATGGGATGGTTATTTCTGTTCTTTTTTTTTTTTTTTCAATTTCAGGTTATAGTACCTTTTTGTTACCTGGGAGAGATGCCATAACAGGTAAAGCAGAGGTCAGGCAGGTGACAGTTCCGGTTCCAGGCAGGTGACAGTTCCATTTCACCTGTAGAGAGGAGATGAACTTGCGGATCATTTTCTTTTGATTTTTTTTTTTTACATTTCCTAAATCAATTTATTTTTCCTTTCATTGAAAATAGCTTTGTTCACATAATGTGTGATAACTGTGGTTCCCCTCTCTCTATTCCTCTGAAGTCTTCCACACCTCCCCTCCCATCTGTATCCACTCCTTTTCTGTCTCTCATTAGAAAACAGGCTTCTAAGGATTTATAATAAAGAAAAAATAAGATTCAACAAGAACTAACACTTCAGAATTAGACAAAACAAACAAACTTTAAAAATGTGTCCAAGAGAAAACACAGAAACCAAAGACTCACTCATTTGCACACTCAATCATCCCATTAAAAACACTGAACTGGAAGCCATAAGATCTAAGCAAAGAACGTGGCAGACCAGGGCCCTGTGCATGCTGCCTTGGCCTCTTCTGTTCATCCGAGCACTGTTTATTTAGAGGGCCTCGTTTGTTTGGTGCCCTCTTTCCCCTCAGTGTCTTTTTGCCTCTTCTTCCACAAGGCTCACTGAGCCCCAGTGAAGACGTTTGATAAGCACATCCCATTGAGGACTGAATGTTCCAAGACCACTCATTCTCTGTCTGTGGGTCTCTGTATTGGTTCCCATCTGCTACAAAAGAAAACTTCTCTGACGATGGCTGAGAAAGGCACGGGTCTATTAATATAACAGAATGCAGTGGGAGTCATTTAATTGTCTTTTTTTTTTTTTTTTTTTTGAACAGTAGTATTTGGTTTTACCCTTGGTCTCTGGGATATCTAAGCTCAGGTTCGTGGTCACCCAAGCAATGTTGGATATGGGTTTTATGTCATGGAATGGACCTTAAACCAAATTACGTATTGATTGGTTACTCATACAAGCTTTATGGCACTGCTGCACTAGCATAATGTGCAGGCAGAATATCATTACAGATCAAACGTTTGTGGTTGGCTCAGGGTTTACATTTCCCCTTTGGTAGCATGCAAAGTACCTTCCTGTAGCAAAGATGCTAACATATAGCTGGTGAAGGCTCTATGTAAGACCCCTTGGCCTATGAATCAATTAGATATAACCCAAAGTCTGGTACTAAATGCTCCATTTGGTGACTAGAGATGGCCACATAGGTTCTATCCCCTCTACCCCAATTTTTGGTGACATTATTTAGACTACTTTCATGTTTATATGTGTCAGTGTGCACACAAATGTATATATGTACATATATTAATATACATATACACACAGATATATACATATATATCAGATACATATACATCAGATACAGATACAATGTATACATATACATATTTGGAAGCATCTTCTTTATTAGGTTTCCACACTACTCCTCAAATGACCCTTAATTTTAGATGTCTTTCCTCGTATCCCTCCTTTATCCCCTTTCCTCTCCCCTGACAATTGATTCTTCTGCTCCAGCCTCCCTACACTTCATCCATATCTATTCTATTTCCATTCCCTAATGAGATCTGTGTGTCCCCCCCTAGTCTTCTACTTTATACCTACCCTCTGTGGTTCTATAGATTGTAGTTGGTTTGTAATTTACTACACAGCTAGCATCCACATAGAAGCAAACAGATATCGTATTTGTTTTTCTGGGTCTGGGTTACTTCACTCAGGATGATGCTCTCTCTACATCCATCCATTTACCTGCAAATTTCATTATTTCATTTTTTAAATGACTGGGTAATACTCCATTGTGTGAATATACCACATGTTGTTTAGTCATTCTGTTGAGGGACATCTAGGTCATTTCCAATTTTTGGCTACTATGAAGAAGGCAGCAATGAACATGATTGAGAAAGTGCCTCTGTGGTAGGATGATGTATCCTTTGGGTATATACTCACGAATAGCATAGCAGGATCTTGAGGTACATCAATTCCCAACTTCCTGAGGAACTGTCACACTGATTTTCATAATGACTATACAATTCTGACCACCAACCAGCAATGGATGAGTTTTTCCCTTACTCTACATCCTTGCCAGCCTGAGCTGTTGCTTATTTTACCAATCTTAGCCATTCATGTAGATATAAAATGAAATAACTTCATTTGCATTTCTCTAACAGCTAAGGATATTTAACATTTCTTCAAGTATATCTCAGTTATTTGAGTTTCCTTTCAAGAATTCTCTGTTCAGACATGTACCCCATTTTTAACTGAGTTGTTTTCCTGGTATCTGTTTTTTTGAGTTCTTTATATATTTTGCATATTAGTACTCTATCGATTGCAGAGTTGATAAAAATCTTTTCCCAATTTGTAGGCTGCCACTTTGTCCAAAGGATGGTGTACTTTGCTATGCAGAAACTTTGCAGTTTCATAAAGCTGCATTTATTAATTATTGACTTTAATGCCTGTGCTAACAATGGTCTACTCAGAAAGACTTTTCCTGTGTCAGTGGGTTCAAGGCCATTCCCTATTTTCTCTTCTATCAGGTTCAGTGTATCTTGTTATATGTTGAGGCTTGTGGTCCCTTTGGAGTTGAGTTTTATTCAGGGTGATAAGCATGAATCTATTTGAATTCTTCTATGTGCAGTCATCCAGTTTAACCAGCACCATTTGTTGAACATCCTGTATTATTTACAATGTGTATTTCTAGCTTCTTTATAAAAAAAAATCATGTGTCTGTAAGTATTTGGATTTATATCTGGGTCTTTAATTTTATTCCATTGATCAATGTGTCTGTGTTTGTGTCAATACCATGCTGGTTTTATTACTGTATAGGATAACTTGAAATCAGGAATGGAAAAAACTCCCACAGTTTTTATTATTCAGAATTGTTTTAGCTATCCTGGGGTTGTGCATATGTGTGTGTGTGTGTGTGTGTGTGTGTGTGTGTGTGTGTGTGTGTGTGTGTGTGTGTAGCTGAATATTGTCTTTTTAAGGTCTTGTGTTGGAATTTTGATGGGAGCTGCATTGAACCTGTAGGTTTCTTTTGGTAGGTTTGTCATTTTTACTATATTACTTTGTTATTACTACTAACTCACAAGCATGGGACAATTCCATCTTCTGGTATCTTCTTCAATTTCTTTCTTCGGTGTCTGAAGTTTTTTGAGCACACAGTCTTTCATTTTCTTTGTTAGAGCTAGCCCACAATATTTTATATTTTTAAGATTATTATGAAAGGTATTGCTTCCATTTCGTTGAGCTATTTCTTGATCCATTTGCTATTTGTATATAGCAGGGCTACTCATTTGGGGGAATTAATTTTATATCCAGCTATTTTGCTGAAAGGGTTTATCAGCTGTGGGAGATTTCTGGTGGAATTTTGGGGATCACTCATGTACACTATCATATCAACTGCAAATAAAGATACTTTGTCTTCTCCCTTTCCAATTCATATTCCCTTGATCTTCTTCAGTTGTCTTATTCATCTAGCTAAAGCTCCCAGTACTATATTGAATAGATATGTAGAGCATGGACAGTCTTTACTTGTTCCTGATTTTAAAGGAATTGCTTTTTGAGTTTCTCCCCATTTAAATTAGTGTTGGCTATGAACTTGCTGTAAATTGCTTTTATTATGTTGAGGTATGTCTCTTTTTTCCCTAATCTCTCCAGGACTTTTATCATGAAGGGATGTTGGATTTTGTCAAAGGCCTTTTCTGTATCTAATGAGATGATTATGTGCTTCTTACTGACTTTCATAAATTGAACCATCCCTGCATCCCAGGGATGGGATCACATTGGATGATCATTTTATATGTTCTTGTTTTCAGTGTGCAAGTATTTTTGAGTATTTTTGCATATTTTTTCATAATGGAAATTGGTCTGTAATTCTCTTTCTTTGTTGGGCCTTATGTGGTTAGGATATCAATGTAACTGTAGCCTAGTAAAAAGAGCCTGTTTCTATTTTGTGGAATAATTTGAGGAGTATTGGTATTAACTCTTCTTTAAAAGTCTTGTAAAATTCTAGACTAAAATCAGCCACTCCTGGGTTATTTGGTTAGGAGACTTTGAATGACTTCTTTTCTTTCAACAGACATTATAGGTCTGCTTCAGTTGCTTAGCTGATCTTGATTTAACTTTGGTAAATGGTACCTTATCAAGAAAATTATGCATTTATTTGAGATTTTCCAATGTGGTACACTACAGGTTTAAAACTTTAAAAGGTATATATCCTTATGATTCCTTGGGTTTCCTTGATATCTGTTGTTAATCCCCCTTTCATTTCCAATTTTTTCAATTGGATATTCTCTCTCCATATTTTAATTAATTTGGGCAAGAGTTTGTCAATTTTATTCATTTCCTCAAAGGACCAACTCTTGGTTTTGTTCTTGTTTGTTTTCATTTTTATTGATTTCAGCTCTGAGTTTGGTTATTTCATGCCATCTGCTCCTCTTGGGTGTGAGTTCTTCCTTTTGTTCTAGAGCTTTTAGGTGTACTGTTAAATTACTTGTATAAGATCTCTCTCGCTTCTTTTATGTAGGCATTTAGTGTAATAAAGTTGCCCCTTAGAACTACCTCCCTTGTGTCCCATATGTTTGGGTATGCTGCATATTCAATTCCATCCAATTTTAGGTGATTTCCTATAGAGCTGGAGATAAAAACAAAAGGACTGGTTCTGGAGGGACTGGGAGACAGGTGAAGTTCTGCAGTGAGCCTACCTGCTTCCCTGACTGGAGCTGCCAACTTGTCCCAAGGAAAGCTTGCTATAGTTGGGGGCTAGGATAAAGCAATTAGTGCTGGGAGATGTTAGGAGTGGACGATCTGTATAATTCACTGCAGATGGGGCGGGGGGGGGGAGGGAGGCAAGAACAGGAAATCTGTTGCAGAGCTGGGATGTGACTTGGTGGCAGGATTTAGAGGGGCAAAGGGAAAAGTAAGGATCTGCAGTTAGCCTATCGGCTTCTCTTGTGTGAGTCTAGAGGACAATTCCTTAACTATGTCACACAAATCATAAGGAAATTAATAAGTTTACTGTGATAAAAATTAATTATTTTTGCATAAAGAATACTATTAAAAATGAAAACATAAGCCACAGAATGAAAAGACATTTGTTTTTGTTTTTGTTTTTTTTATTATTATTATTATTTTCTTTATTTACATTTCAAATGCTATCCCGAAAGTTTCCCATACCCCTCCCCCCACCTCTGTTCCCCTACCCACCCACT
>NC_034596.1:8334784-8359412 GCF_900095145.1 Mus pahari | reverse complement strand
TTCTGATTTTGTTAATTAGGATGCTGTCTCTGTGCCCTCTAGTGAGTCTGGCCAAGGGCTTATCTATCTTGTTGATTTTCTCAAAGAACCAGCTCCTGATTTGGTTGATTCTTTGAATAGTTCTTTTTGTTTCCACTTGGTTGAATGAAAAGACATTTGTACATTGTTCGCCTCTAAAGGATCTCATAGCATATAAAGAATTATTTTTTTGTCAATAACCAAAACTGAACAACTCTAGGTAAAAGCAGGCAAGTGACCTAAATAGACATTTCTCTAGAAAAGATGTCAACATGGCTAACAAGGATGGCGTCAGAAGGCCGGTGAGACACTATCATTACAGCATTAGGAGCAACAGCCACGGTTTGGAATCTACCTGCGAGTCTATACACAGGTGAAAGGATGAAACAAATGTGCCACACATACACACTGAAACACCTGCCATTCACAACAGGATGAATGGACCTGGGACGCATTCCATTAATGGAATAAACAAGGCACAGAAAGATAAATACTATGCGAGTTTGTCTATTTGAGGTATTTAAGTTGAACTTACAACAGCTCAGAAAACTGTAGTTGGGAGTTGTTTTATATATCTTTCTTTCACTATGCAAAAAGATTTGAGAAAATAAGCTTTAAAAGAGAGAATATATTTTATATATAATACATATTTATTTATTATATTTTATATATTTATATATGATAAGGATATAAGAAATATATATATATATATATATATATATATATATATATATATATATATATATATTCATTCCAGGTTTCAAAGATTTCTGTTGTTCTGGGACCTGTAGAAAGGCAGAACATGTTGGAAGGAGCATATAGTTTAGCTTGGATTCCATGGTAACTAGAAGGAGAAGATAAAGAAAAACTGAATCCCAGCATCTGCCACGGTGCACACCCAGTTCCCTATCTTCCTTCTACTGCCCTCCTCGTTTAAAAGGTTCCTCTGCTTCTCAGTGAAGACAAACAAGTTTTTAGTGTTGAACCTGAGATTTGTGAGAGAAAGACTAGTTCCACATTTTTTGAGCCAAATTTGAAGCAAGATTTAATTAAATACTCACAAGGATGATGGACACTTCACAAGTTCAATTCCCAGGTTCCCAGAAATGGCCTCAAGTCACATTTTTCAGAAGCTTATAAAGGCAAGCCCCTAAGGCCACTGTAGGTCCTACTGAGTCCAATCGGGGTCAAGTGATGTATTTTCTGCCCTTGTACCTCCTGCCTACATGTGATCAAGCATGTCTGGTACAGTTGAGTCAAACAAATTTGTTTAGGGGAGTGAAAACATGTGGTTATCCCCCGTAAACAGTACCCTCGGCTTTCCAGGAAGTTAACTGTCCTTGGGCAAGTGGGGCTCACAGGTAAACATTGATCCTTACATTAGCACAGAGGAACCTGGGAAACATTTAAGAACCAAACCATAGTAGAGATGTGGGCAAGGGGGCTCGGGCTCATACTCATCAAAGGAGATGGAACGTCAGTGGGACATAACGTCTGTCAAGTTCTCTGTTGCTCAACACAGTGGCTAACCTTTCTATTAGGGTTCGAATATCACTGAATGAACTAGGTTTTAAGTTGTCTCACAACAATTAATTATGTTAGGGAAGGCACATGCTATTTAGTCAGATTAAGCTCCACCAAGTCCACATATTTCAAAATATTATGATAAGTATAATGAATTCTTGCCAATTAAAAATAGATGTATTTAAATACATTTAAATAGACAATTAGCGCACGAAAACTATGCATCACTTTGAGACCTTAAGAAATTCAAAATACCACAAAGAGCTGTCAGACCTTACTCAGAACAACTCTCATCAACCCAAACACAAAGTTACCAAATGTTGGTGTGTACACACACACACACACACACAAACACTTACACATAGAGAAGCACACACTCACACATTCCACATTCACATACATACACACATACACATACAGAAAGAGAGAGAGAGAGAAGACAGAGACACAGAGACACAACACACATACACACACACACACACACACACACACACAGAGAGAGAGAGAGAGAGAGAGAGAGAGAGAGAGAGAGAGAGAGAGATAAAGAGAGAAACAGAGAGACAGAAAGACTGAGACCCAAGAGAGACAGAGACAGACAGGTCTAACAGAAAAAGTGTTTTTACATAATGATGATTCTCCCTGCTAGCTTAACTCTCATTGAAATCAGCATAGGGAGGGAAAATTGTGCTGTGCCTACAAGTACTATCTGTGTTGAACTGGAAAAAGAAAAAGAAAAAAACAAGAAAAAGAAAAAGAAAAAGAAAAAGAAAAAGAAAAAGAAAAAGAAAAAGAAAAAGAAAAGGAAAAGGAAAAAGAAAAGGAAAAGGAAAAGGAAAAGGAAAAGGAAAAGGAAAAGGAAAAAGAAAAGAAAAGGAAAAGGAAAAGGAAAAGGAAAAATTAAGAAAAGAGATTGGGAAAAGCAGGAGCAACTTCAGAGCTACCTGTATCTCTTGCTTTAGAGCCTTATGATGCTGGATAGATTTTTTTTTTTTTTCATTCTCGCCCCACCCCCACCCTGGGAGTGTCTGGGTGAAATTGTCCAGTCTCGTAGGATGGCACAGGGTATTCAACTAGCTGATGCTCAGGTTGAACCTGGAATGGTGTTGGTGTGGACACCAGAGGGCTGAATCCATTTCGTGCCTGCCCCAAGAGATAGGTTAATGGTAAAGGTGGAGGATGGAGGGAATATTCACAATTTCTCGTAAGATTTCCCATGAATTATCCTCGTCTGTGGGCAAATTCTCAAGAATGCTGTTTTGAAAAGGGTGACGATATTTAGTTAAAATGTCCTCAGAGGAGGGGGAGGTAAAGACTGAGAAAAGTATGCCCAAACCACAGAGCCTGTGAGTGAAGTACACATCACCAGCAACAGCCGTAATGAGCTCTGGGCTGGACTCTCCCAATTGAATTACATAATACATTTCCGTTTCATTTCATGAATCACGACTTGGGATACAATGTTCCTGGGTTGCAGTTGATATATTTCAGAGATTACCAAAGATTTCAAACAGGAAAAAAATCTGTTTTATTAAACTCATATGTAAAATGTCTGTATGTCAGCCAACTTATTTATTTTCAAATTTGGGATTTTTTGTAAATGTCATCGTTAGACAATGTCAGGAGAGTTCCCGATAAACCCATTAATGCATGGTAAGACTGAAGCTGCCCCTGGATATTTCATTTCTCTTGACAGTTCCATTCCTGCTTGATGATGGTGGGTTTTATTACAGCTGCTCCTGTTGGGCGAATGGGAGAAAAGTGTTGCAAACCTCAGAGCATGGAGCAGGGGAAGTCAGACTCAACTGGACTGTCCACAGTAAGTGTGGTTCACTCAATGTCTGTAGTCTGAGTACTCATCAAGACTTTGGAGAAATGAGAGAACTGATTCTAGAATCAGAAGGACTCAGTGCAAGCGCTAGTACAGCCACTGTTAGGCATAGATTTGGGAAGGTTATTTCATCTCTCTGAGATCAAGGTACTAGGGTAGAATATGTGGAGAATAATGGTTTTTATGTCACTGGGTTGTGAACATGAGGCAGGCTGGGAGGGTGAGTGTAGTATCCAGTACATCATAAATGGCCCATAGCTATCAGTCATGAAACAATAGCATGAGGGTAGTTAAGTTTTGGCTCATCAGTATCTCCCTAGTTTTCCCTTGTTTATACAGCATGATCAAGATCACCTCTGTGGAAGTAGTCTTGAAGACTTAACCTGGCTCCACATCATTGACTCATTGATTTAGTGACCATTTCTCCATGTAGTCATCTGCTCAGTATTAACTATCATTTCTAGGTACTGGACATGACATTTAACATAAAGGGAACAGAACTGAGGAAAATAAAAACTCCTTCAAGTTTCTAGCTGGAGATGGGGAAATATATTCCGAGTTCCATGGAAGGTGTTTCAGCAAGAGTTGGCTATGACGAAGATACTGCAGGAGCAGAGAAAAAGCCCATGAAGCCAGTACGGATGCTGGATAGATTTAGTCCTTTCCTACTGGGTTGTTTGCTAAGGAAAACGAGAGCTTGAAAGCTCGAGAAGAACCAGGAGAGAGCTATGTGTGGGAGGCAGTCTACTTGTGGAGATGCTAGAGAATTGCTATACGATAGACATGGGTAGACAAAACCCATCTCTAAATATCTACTATAGGCCCAGGCATTTTACATTTTCTACTTCGATAAATTTCACAGACTAAGCAGACATCCAGAGAGAGTTTGCAGCTCATCTCTGGTCACATAGGTACCTAACTTAGCACAGGATCAAGCCACCCTCTTAGGGTATGCAACACTCTGCAGTAATGCCTAAGCCATTCACATTGGTTAGAAAATCCACGGAGGCTTGTTTGGTCTTAGGGACTAATAAACACTGCACTGGTCCCAACTGAAAAGTATCATTCAATCATAATTTCTTCCAGAGCAATAGCCAACTGGTGATATATCACATGAATGACACCTCCCTCTCATGGCCTGCCTTCTCATACTCTGGGCCAGGTTTGGTTTGGTTTGGTTTGGTTTGGTTTGGTTTGGTTTGCTTTGCTTTGCTTTGCTTTGTTTTGCTTTGTTTTGCTTTGCTTCTCAAAAGGATGCTGACACTGTGCCTTTCCAACTCTTACTAGTTATGATGAGCAACAGTTAGGGGTTTCCACACTTAACCTTTCATAACTAAATCCCTAGACTTCTCTAAAGAGAATCATACCTTTTCTTCATGCAAATATGCTATTGCTAACAACCATGATTCTTAATCTTGCTAAAGAGCCACTTTGTTCCTCAGTCCTGTCTCTGTGGATGCCTACATCTGAAGTTTGCCTGGCATCTGATGCTTCTTTTTTCTCCTATGATATTGACACTATCACTGGGAGAGAAACAGGAGGAATACTTCCACCTCCATTCCACAGAGAGCTTAGGGGATGTATGTGGTGTGACAAGGGTCAGCTCTGATCCCTAACTGCCTGCCTTCCAATCCAGTTTAACTCTACCCTGTGCTGTCTCTTAATAGCTGTCCATTTTGTACCTGTGAGGGTTAACAGGGAACACAGGAGTTCTGTTAAATATCACAGTAGTTAGTACATTTTAATCCTGATCCCCTAGCCTACTGTAGCTGCTGTAAAATATATGGCAATAATTTCCTGAGGCAGGGTAATGTATAAGGAATGTCAGACCAGCCTCTGGGCATATTTGCCTTAGCTCGGTTTTATTAAAGTGAAACTTTTATTAAGGCATGTGGTGAATTGAGCAATCGGCATGATTCATGCCGTTATAAACCCATTGCTACACTCGCAATAAATCAAGGAGCCATTGTCGTACATTTGCTGTGGAGTTGGTAGAAACAAGGAAAAAATCAATATGGGGATATTATTCAGACCATATGAAAGTATTAAAGTATATTCTGTGTGTATTAAACCTGGCCAAACCATATTTCACTTGTACTTTCCCCCCCTGTAAACATCTCTGCAAGCGCCCTCTACTCTGGGCTATTTGTTAATCCATATGCTATTGTGAAATAATTATAGGAAATATTTAAAATTCCACTTATGTCTTTGGAGTTTTAACATTCAGTTCACAATGATAGATTTGTACAATAAAGTCATCTTGAAGTGGATGCACAAACAGTAAATTAGGAATAACAAACCTCTTCTCTAACAAAGCCAGTAAACTTCAGCTTTATATCATTCAAAAGGTAAAACACTTCTCTTCTGGAAAGGGAAAAAAAGTCAACCAACAGGAGGAAGCTATTTGAGTACCAAAGAAAGGGACTTTTCATTATCCACCAGCCTGATGGGGACAATCATTGAGCCAGCAGCTTTCTCTAGCTCTCTGGAAACTATTAGCATATCTCCCTTTACCTGGACTTCCTTGAATGGTGAAATATGTGTCCATGACAACCATTGCCCTGTTGCAGTAGTAAGATTGCCTGCATTTCTGCCTTAGGAAGTTTCAGGTTCCTTTGGAGGGTGGCGTGCATAGTTCAGAGGGGAAAGGTGGAGTCACAGCTGGTTTCCAGCTCCAGACACACTGTCACTGGGATCCCTCTCCACTGCAGATAGTGGGGAGCCATGTGCCCCATTGGCATCCTAACTTCTCAAAGGAATGTGTGTGGTCCTAGGATGCCCTTTGAAACAAATGTTAGGTTTCATAAAATGCCTATTTGATGCCATACTAAGAGAATGAGTAGAGGTGGTCTTAGAGCCAGTGATCTGAGCGCAGAACACTTTGGAAAATGTGGAAGGATTAAAAAGTGTCCCAATCAGAGGTTCCAGAATTCTTACAGGATGTTTTGAAAGCAGGCACAATCCCTGAGCTAAAAACATTTGTCCAGACTAGTCAGCTGCTCATAGTCCCCCAATAGATAGCTTTTGAAAAAAATAATAATCAGAAATTCCATGCAGTCATAGTCTTTGAAAGTCAATTTGTAATCTTCTGTGTGATATAATCATATTGAGAATAGAAAAAGACTCTAATGCGTAGTGTACCCTGATCATCAAGGACAGTGATGGGTTTTAGTAATGATTTTGTTAAGTTTGAAGCCTTTTTATATTCCAACGGGTCATGCTGTTCCCCAGGTAGATACTGTCTTGCTCTACTTTTTTGTATCTTGCATATGTAAGACTTTTAATGAAAATGATGTGCTCCCTTTAGCTGGTCACGCTAGTTAAAATGAAGAAATTCAGTATCTGCCTGATTGCAAAAGAAATGGGGGCTGGTGCATAAAACTAAACAGGAAGGACTGAGCAAGAGCAGCACACAGAGAGGGGGTCCGCCTGCCAACTCGTGCCTGGCTATTACTGACTAGTGAGGTAACAACATGCTCCCAGTATAGAGCTTCAAGTGCTGGCTTTCTCCTGCCTCTGTGCTTTTATTTGGAGCCCTAACGACTGGCGGACAGTGGTTTCAATGGAGAGACCAGAGCACATGTGACATAATCTTTGGCTTACCTATGGTATGTATGTCTTTCAGGGCATATGGTCTAAGATGATCCATCATGTTCTATGATGTCAGATTATCCACTGAGACTTGGGGACTCTGCAGAAACGCAGCTCTGTTCAGATAATGGTATTTCCAGTTGTTGTGATGGACAAGACTGATGCTGGGAAGAACAGACTGGTAAGACACTTGATGATATATGTACAGGGCAGGCAAAAGCACAAGGCATCGTGAGCTGAGTCTCACAGTGCTTCCCTTCCCTGCATGTCTCAGCAGTCAACATTGGTACCCATCCAAAACCCCATAGTCAGCCACTCCATAAGACACACAGCCATTAGCGTGGTGAGCTCCTGCCCACTGCAGTAATTACTCAAGCTGCCACTTGGTCTTCTAACTACACATCCTCCTCCTGCTACTCTCTCCTTGCTTCATAAACCTGAAGAGCCATTTACAGAGCCGTTTGCAATCCTTTCCTCTCTGTGTTTAACAGCCCCAGTCATTCACTCTTCCTCTACATCTTTGTTTGTTTTGCTTTTCCTGTCTTGAATTCATTCTCTTTAATTTTTATTTCCTGGACCAGTCCTCTCAGTCCCTTACATCCCCTGCTGTGAATGCTTGATTTCCAATACTGTATTAAGATCAAATCAGAGAGACCAGGGAGGACCTGGGGCAGGGAAAAGAATATGATCAAAATAGACTATGAAAAATATTAAAAGTATTAAAAACTGTAAATAAAAAAAGAGCAGATCAGAGCCTAACCCTACTGGAACTCTATTAAAAGTGTATCACATGTGAACGTTGTATAAATCCACTGTCTGCATACTGCGTATACAAAGAGGCAAACAGGTATCATGGGAATATAGTCTTTAAAACCAAAATGATTTAGGCTCAAATGGCTGATT
The DNA here is from genome assembly GCF_900095145.1 of Mus pahari. Lineage (NCBI taxonomy): Eukaryota > Metazoa > Chordata > Mammalia > Rodentia > Muridae > Mus > Mus pahari. Next base: position 8,351,548 of record NC_034596.1, on the reverse strand, counting down.
TACTGTTTAGTGAGTGGTTGAGCCTCTGCACTGTCATAACTTAACCCCTAGGCACCATGGTTCCTTCGTCTGTCCCAGGTGTGAGTTGTGAAGCTTAGCATTGTATCGGCATACAGACCACCAATGTGGGGCCCATCTAGTCCACCATCTCTGTGATTAATCAAGTCCCTCACATATCTATTCCTTAAGACTGCAGATCTTTTTATGAATACCTAATCCATATTGTTAAACCAAGTAAAATTTGTTTAAATAATTGAATTGGAAGGTTTTTTTTCTTTCAGAGTCCATAGACACAGTGAACAGATAGAATCAATGTCAATTAAAAATCCAGGAGTGTCTCCCCTTGCTTGGTCCTCATTTCTCAGAAACTACCTCCATGTGATCATGTTTTTAATTCCAATTTCAAGCCTTTATTTTCTTTCTTGGGATAAAAGTAGAGAGATAGAAGTTGAGATGTTGGTCTGAAAAACCTCAGGAAATGGTTACGTTTTCTTTTCTTCCTAAATGAATATTTTACCATTTAACAGAGGACATTGTAAAACAGAAACAAACAAGCCCTGCTCTTCTGACTCTTAGCAATGACAACTTCTTGGCAAATCTGTGTGTCGCATTTTACCCTGGTTAGCAACTCAGAATCTCTAAGGAAGAACACAAGGAATCAAGTTGTAATGAGGGTATCATCACTGGGTGAGTTGGAAAGCCTGAGCCTTGTGCCTTTGACAAGTTTGTATGCAATAAATAGGATTGTAAAGCAGAGTATAAACCCACAAAAAATTGACATTCTCTTTGCAAATTCTGTACAACACATATGTGCATGTGCAATAGGTGTATTTATGTAGTAGACCCAATGCACACACTCAGCTTTACTGACCAAAGTTTCAGTTATACATGGTCAAATATAGATAAAAGGGATTAATGGAAATGTCTAGAATAAACACCACATGTGTCTTCAGTAACTTTCACGAGACAATATTTACAATTATTCTTCCTTATATCAATTATTACTGCTAATCTCTTACTTGAATAATTTATAAATTAAACTTTAGTGTCTCTATATAAAACAAACCTCATACCTAGAGGCTAGAGGGTGTGGTATCATTTACAGTCTCAAGCATCTACTTAGAAAATATCTGTGAAGATGCATAGGTAAGAAGAAATATACATACAGGGTTACACATATGTACACAGACATACATACACTTTAAAATAGATAAACCATCACATAAATTCATTGTTGAAAGTAAGAGAGCTAATGCATGGGGAAAATAGTCCCCCCAAATGTGGGATATAGCTGCTTCTTGGAGGAAGTTTGCATAGGCATTTTCAGCTCCACTTATGGACATATTCAAGTAGCCACATGAGTCAAATAAATTGTATAGCAAACCTACCGGCACAATCTTGTCACTGATTTTGAGTATTTGGAGGAACTGTTTTGTGCATCTTCTTCTCTCCCCACTGCTCCTCCTGCAAGCCTTTTAAAACAGACCACAGAAGGCCTGTATTGGTCGCAGGCTTATTTTTCATCTGGGACAGAGTCACAGGAATAACTTACTTCATTTCTACACCTGCCCTGTGGAAGGAGTGCAGACCACAAACCACAGTTCAAGTAATACCGAGTCAAAGCTCATGCCAAAGTGCAGGGCTGTACCTTCGTAATAGAGCTTTGACTAACACATATGAGGACCTGCACTGGATACTCAGTTCTGCAAAAATGAATAAGTAAATAAATGTATAGGACTCAGCAGAGGGGGAGGTATAAGAAGATTCTGAGCAAGAGGCAAGCGACAAGAGAATGAAAAGGCTCCCTTGGGACCATCTAGCTTACTAAAGGAATCAGAACTATGCCAGGTACATTATGTGCTCACTTGCTTTTTAATGACTACACCATCTGTTAAGATGACACCATCACGTCTCACTTTATAGATGAAGGGACAGAGGTTCTAAGAAGAGAGCAACCTACCCAGAGTCTTCTAACTACAATTGTCAGCCTACCTCCTGGGAACCCTCCAGAAATTCATGGTAAGTTTGTATTTATGAAGGGACCACAAAGAACATAGAGAAGTCAAGCTGGTATCTGAAAGCTTCGTCCTTATTGGCTAGTCTTCACAGTGTTGGAAAGTGCCTCAGATACTACTGAAGAAGCAAATCAGTATCAATTTTATCTGGCTACGAACCTGGAGAGCTACAATGATGACCAGCCTGGCAAAGACGTGCCTGCTCATACAGTAGTGGCACAACCATCCTGGAAGTAAACAATCACTTTCTGGTTGGATTTAAGTCTCATTCCACAAGATAAAACACAAACATAGCATCATTATAGGGTCAAGAACCTGTGGCTAGCCATGTTATAGACCCTAGAAGGACCTGCTAATATTATTCTGCTAATAGAATGTAGTATTAAACCAGCTCCTGATGACTTACTGTTAGGCCCATAGATTAGTACATCTCTCATCACAGAACCTTCTTTTCCCAGTAGAAAGCAACGAACACAGATATCCCCACTATACAACTGGTTGAGGAGTAAAGAATAAGGGATTTCAGAATGTTCAGCCCTAAATGGTCATCTATATCATGTTTCCTTCTCCCAAGACTCTGGAATCATTTCAGACGTAGGGCAGAAAGATTGTATGTGTGAGACAGAGAGTTGGTAGATGACTAGGACGAAACCACGTTTACTTGGTACAGCATGGGAGTTACCACTACAAACACACAGCATTGTGACAGCATAGGCAAGACCTATGTAAAGCCAAGCTAGACAAAGTTCTATGTGACAGCATAGAGAAGGGTTGTGGTCATGAAGTCTCACCTTTAGCTGAAGAGCTATTGGCAATTGTTAGTTTCTGGGAGAAGGAGTTTTGTTTAAGGTTATACTATACTCAAATGGAAAGTTACATATCCAAAAATATGTAAGAAGCCAAATTGGACTTAATGGGTTAAAAAAAATTACAAGAAGTTGGGTGAGAAGGGAAGAGAGGGTGTATTTTGGAGGAGTTGGGGGAGTAGGTGAATATGATCAAAATACATTTGTATGATCTCAAATAACTAAAATAAATGAGAAAAAGTATCAATTATGTATTCTTGAAATTTTCTTATATTCGTACAGGATATTTGACCATATCCACCCATCCCTTCTGCTCTCCAACTCCCTGTAATTCTCCTAATCCTATCTCCCCCTATCTTCATACAGTATATAATTTCTGTGGTCTTCCAGTCCTAAAACTATAGCATTCATCTGACTTCCTGTGATGTTACAATTTCCTCCAAATGGAAATATCTACATACCAAGAGAGGATGGAAGCTAGTTAATATTCAGAAAGCAGAGTAAATTCACAGAGCTCAGGAAGTAAACAAAACTGACAAGCCTCAGGAAGCTGTTGAAATTCCATGAAACAGGGCATCAGTACCACTCCAGAAGTAACAATTGCTGATAAGAAGAGGCTCTGTGTGGCCAAGTTGCTTACAGGTTGTGTGAGGAACTCCCAGGATGCAACTTTCATGAGAACTCCTCAATGCTAGGGTGGACTTTTCATACCTCTTAGGCACTAATAGTCAGTAATTAGCCCCTCACCTGTGTTCTTATTAAGCAACCCAAGTAAACACTCTTTTTTATTAGATATTTTATTTATTTACATTTCAAATGTTATCCCCTTTCCTGGTTTTTCCCTCCGAAAACTCCCTTCCCCTGTGCCCTCCCCCCTCCCCCTGCTCCCCAACCCACCCACTCCTGCTTCCTGGCCCTGGCATTCCCTTATACTGGGGCATAGAACCTTCATAGGACCAAGGGCCTCTCCTCCTATTGATGACCGACTAGGCCATCCTCTGCTGCATATGCAGCTGGAGCCATGGGTCCACTGGAATGGAAACATTTCTATGATCTGTCACTGATAGTCTCTGCAGTGAAGAGACATTTGCTCACATCTCCCCAGAAAAGGTCACAAAACAATTCGGAACACTGACTTATAGGTATTTGAAATCCCTTGAGAAATTGCTCTTCTATGTGATGCATGTCTTATGTTCCATAAGTAATCCATACCTCTAGGTTATAATCCTAGTAGCACCTCGATGAATCTTTAAAACTATACCATGCCTACTATGGCACTGCTCATTCCTCTCCCGGCTAACAGTACACACAGCTCCTTGATTATGGGTGTATCTGGCTTATCATCACCTCACAAAGAGCAAGGCTGCCTTTTGCTCACAGGTGGAGACACACAATAGGAAAAAAAATCTATTGTCCAAATTCTAGGCTCATAGCTCAGTACATGTAGGCTAAGACCAAATGTAGAGAAAGATAAGATACAGAGAAGTGAGCCATAGGATATGAACACTGTCCTTGTTTAAAGTAACCCTTGGCTTTTACAAATATGATCTTATATACTCTTCAAACAGCCCAAATTAGCTAAGATATTATCTATTTCACAAGGAGGTAACTGGGGCACAAAAGTGAAGGGCCATAAGCACACAGCCAGCGGGAAGTGGCAGAACCTGAGTTCAAACTTTGGCAGTCTGGTTTCCAAGACTAGACTTCATCCTTCATTATCATGCTGTACATGAGCAGAAGGAAGAGCTGGCAGAAACGGTAGGGCCTGCAGCAGGGCTGGTAGCTCTCAATTCCTATAATGGTACCTCATCAAGGTGTCCACTCTGACTTATTAATTTAATCTTCACGTCTAAACAACCCAAGTGATTTTAAATGCAGGGTGCTGAGTGAGAAGTACCTATGGTGTTACGAGATAACAAGGATAAAAAACGTGCCCTTCTTTCCTGCCTAAGGACTCACAGTTGGCAACAGAAAAAAGATGCAAAAACCACTAGGAATATCACACTGTGGGATGTGGGAGCAGAGAGAGTGAGGAAAGAGAAAGAAGAGGGGGTCTCACCTTGCCTTGAAGCTGCCACAAGAAGTGGGGTGGGCAGGAAGTGTTCCCTCCCCACATCCAGCACAATGAGCAGTCTTATGTAGGTTAAATGCAAAGGGAGCAGAGCTGGGGAATGCACCCAGGTGGAAGCAGTGTGTACAGAGAACAATAAGCGTGGCCCAAACATAGCAGCCATCAATGATAGTCATGAAACATAAAGTTGGTAAAATGATTATAGCTCTCGAGAGCCAGGAAGTATGTAGTGTTTTCTAGATACGGCAGGGAAGGTGCACACATAATCTCAACAAGATGGTTCCCTTCACAGGACCTGTATAGTGACAATTCCAGTTGACACGATGACATAGGTTGAAGAAATTTAACAAGATCCTCCACCTAGATGAATAATCCATCTTCTCCAGGGCAAACTTCTCTGACAGATAATTCAGTCCCAAGTGTTCAACCCTAAAAGCACATACATATGAACAATACTAAATAGATTTGGTGGGTCTTATAAAGGGGTGTTTGTGTATGATATATTACATATACATGTGTATGTGTACATTATTGTTGCCTATATGTATGTGTTATTGTGACATATATACATGTGCTATATTCATATATGTGTGTGCTTAGTGTTTCATGTGTGTTATTGTTACATACGTGTGTGACAATGAAAATCAAAGAAGAGGTCAGAGATTTAAGGTGGAGATAGACATATGGGGAACTGGAAGGAGAAAGTATGTGCAGGAATCATGTAAATATAGTACTCACGTATGAAATTTTCAAACACATTAAAAACTTAAGTTTAAAAAAAGCAGAAAAGTCCCAATTTCCAATGGTTTAAGAGAGAGAATAAATAACTAAATACTTCTCCATCACAAAGCCAAACAACAAAATTATTTTTCAACACAAAATGCTTTAGTCCAAGTGGCATGTGTGAAGGCCACATCAGCAGCCTCTGTACCGAGGAGGAAACCAAAGAAAGAAAGGGGTGATAGAAAAGGTGCACCCCCTTAGAGGCACCTTGAAAATCTAGATGCAAGTTCCAGGACAGGTGAGGTACAAAATGTAGATCATAGTGGGGTAGCCCCTTTCAATACACACCTCTGCATTTGGAGGGCAGAGGCACAAGCCTAAGCTGCCCCAGTTGCCTTTGCATCAGATCCTGAAACAATGGTCTTAATGCCAGGAGAAGATATCAGGGCATCCTAAGGTGAGCAAGCTGGACTCACATTTTGAGTAAGGGAATCATGTTACCAGGCATACTCATCTTAGAAGGACACACCAGGAGTAGGATGCTTCTGAAGGATGGAAACAATAAAGAAAGGGGGAAAAAGGAAGAGGTGAGGAACTGGGGAAGTGTGGGGGTGACAGGCTTGCAGACAAAGATCACAGGCAAGTTCAAATGTAGAGATGATTGGACCAGAGATAAGAGGCTAGGAAGACAGAAGGGTCTCACAATGACACCATGCCCAGCATACAAAAATGTCATGGGTGTACTGACCACACCTAAGTGAGATTTCTTATACCCAGAGAGCCTTTCTCCTGCCTCAGGATTGCAGAGGCATCAGGCTAAACCCGTAAGGTAAGAAAGGGACAGAAGACATTTGGCTCCGTTTGGTTTGGATGGAGTCAAAAAGAACAACATGGAATCTCAGACTTTCCAGGGAGATCTTTCCTGGACACATCCCAAAGACAGTGTCTGTCCAGGCTCCATTCACATCTGGAGCAGCTGGGCCTCAAGAGTCTGCCTGTGCCTTGCACGCCCTGCTGTTGCCAGTGGTGGCCAGAGTTGCCACCACAGCTGTTTTCACAGGTTTTGTTTGGGAACTCAGTGTGGGGCTGTGGAACAGCTGGGAGTTTCTGAGTAATTGCATACCCTGGGGGTGGAGGGAGGCCAAGGACAACAGCCTGTCCCAAGGACCCAAGAGAGGGCAGTGCAGGAAATCAGGTGAGGCGGCTCCTGAGAGTGGAGCTCCAGTCAGAGGGCAGTCCAGAGGCAGCAGTTCCTATGACACAAAAGGAGGCACCCCAGAACTTTATTGTACTCAAGGGTCACCTGTTAATTCAAGAAAACGTGGGCACTTTAGGTCCATATTAGTATCTCTGTTTGCTGTACTAGAACGACACAACCTGAAAGTTAAGTAGAAAAATGGATGATCGGGGGTTTTTTTGTGTTTTTTTTTTTTTCAGCACAATGTGTTTTGCTTTAAGATTCAGATCAAATATCAGCTTTGAAGCTTTCTTTAGCTTTCTTTGACCTTGTTCTTCTCTGCACTCTGGGAAGATTGATTGTCTCTTCTCCACACCCATACCATACCCACTCTACCACCAACATATAATGTAACCATCTTCACTCAACTGGTCCATGCTAATTCAATACTCACTAAGAGTAGGGGGATGGGGAGGCTGTGGTTACTGAGAAGAATCTGCTCCAGTCTTCCCTGTGGATGTGAGGAACCTCTGGCAGGGATTAGACATCTCACTCAGGTTGATGGGATCAAATTGAATCTACCCAAATATTTTGCATGCACAGCAGAAATTTCCAAGAGATAGATCAAAATAGCAATCTCCTAGTACATTTGAAAACCAACCCTTTTATTTTCTTTCCCAGGAGAAGGGCCTTGGAATACTCGACTCTGTTCGATGCCATTTGAAGTTGTCAGTAAGCCACTTCACTGAATGACATGAGGTGTTCCTCCCCTATCATTTAATTATGAGCGTGCTCACTGCCAAGCACTGTGAGACCTCAGGACTACAACATGTTCCCAGGAATATATCTTTGTTATCAAGGAATACTTTATTCTCAAATACAATAAAGAAGGCACTGGTGCCAAAAGGAGCCGTGTTCTCGTAGAACCGTGTTCATAGAAGCCTGTTGCCCTGGGGCATGTTAGCATGCTCTAGATTTGGGGTTTCCCACTTCTGCATCAATAAAATGCAAATTCTCCTTTCATCACAACTCTCAAATGTACCCAGATTCCAAGATCTTATCCAGGGCCTGACTTTTAAAATCTGCTTTAGCACAAGTTATTCCATGGTTCAGACCCTCTGTGATCCTCTTATTTTTAAATCAGGAATTAAAAAAAAAAAGACAGCTTTTTGTGACGAGACAGCCAAGAATCCCAGGTGGGATTCTCTCCAAGAAGAGCACATGTGTCTGTCAAGATTCTGAAAAATGGATCATCTTCAATTCCTGGTTTTTTTTCCCTTTAAGAGAAAATATATAGAAACCACAAACATATTTGTAACGTTCCCATCCCATGCCTTCATCCTTGGAGGAAGTGTTGGATTTTCTTGTTCTTTGGCTCAAAAAGCAAGAAGTGACATCAGCGAGCTGAAACTACAAGTTCTACCTCCCTTTCCGTGTTAAACTACGATGTTTACTTCTTAGAGGGTTGGCCAAGAAAGTCCATTTGGGCTGGAACGCCGCATATTTAGTCTCAGAATTAAGGTAATTTCTTTGGAAAAGTCTCAACCAAATCAATTTATTTCAGAGATGTTGGTGTTGGGTCCCTTTTAAAAAATTCCACAGCCCCGGGCTTGTTCATAGTACCTGCTCTGCTAACGCAATTCCAAGCTGGCTGTCATGCTCAAATCTGCACACTAAAGAGTATATGGGATTCTGCAATTTGGGTTTCGGGTGCCCAAGGAAAACCGCTGTGGTTTTATAGGGTGAATGTAGCTGCATGAGCTCGCTGGGGACTGAAGATCTGTGGGACTGAGGGGTTTGGGTAAGAGCTACTCGCAAGAGCTACTCCCCCTATCTGTAACATTCTTTCCACAGAAAACACATTCACACAGATTCCTTTGCTTGTTCCCTAAGAGAATTTTGTGAGGTAGGCAGGGTAGACATCATCATACCTCCTTTCATAAAGAAATACGTGGTTTGGGTGATGTTAGCTCCCTGGGCAAGGCTTCATAGCCAAGAAGGGTAGACCTGCAATGCGACTGCCTCATGGGCCAGCACCTTTCTCAGAGCTGTCTTTCCCAACCAATCAGGAAGAAGTAGGAGTGAACGGGTGCTATACAGTGGCTGCTCTAGACAACAGCTCCATAGGAACCTAGTGGACAGATGGCAAGTCAGCATTGAAGACTACCCAGAAAGCGCTTGCCCCAAACTGTTCCCTCAACTCCATCACTGCTGGTGCCTGAGATCCCACCACTAATCACTTACTTCTTCTGATTAAAAACAAACAAACAAACAAACAAGCGAAAAACTGGAACTCTCTTTTTTGTTGTTATTGTTGTTTTTTGAAAATGTCCCATAGGGTATAATGTTTTTGGATCAAGTTTGTCCCCATTCCCTCCCCTCAACCCCATGGCACCCCCCCACACACACATTATTCTCTTCCCAATTTCATGCTTGTTTGTTTGTTTTTAAAACCTATTGAGTCTATTTATGCTTCAGTATATAATGGTTTAGGGCCATTTCCTAGATCATGGGTATCTTTTCTCAGGCTGTATCCACGACAAAGACTGACTCTTCCTCTCTCGGACCATCATCAGTTGCCAATAGCTCTCCAGGTAGGATGAGCTGTTCATAACCTGTCTTCCTCCTTCGGGCTGGCATTTCACCTGGCTTGGTCTTCTACTGGTCTTGGGAATGCTATCATAAGCACTTTGACATTTACATGCAATACTCAGAGCTGCTTTAATTCACTGTTGTATCCATAGCCCAAGAGATATTAAAAGCCAATGCCATTTTTAGTACTTCTCTGCAATATTTAATTATGAGGGAACATTCTTTTCTTGATCCTGATAAGCATATGTTTTCATGTCAAAAGAGTAACTATTAGCCCTATTTTATTAAACCTTGCCAACATAAATTATCCTTAGCTAGAGTGGCCTATTTGATGTCCCTTAAATATCTTGTCACCACCTTGCATGCCTCCAGGTCTGGGCTCACTCTGCCTCCTGCATCAGGATCCTGTCTTTCTAAATTCTAGGTCAAGACCCCAGCTTAAGGTGTGCTCGGAGATTACCGATGATTCTCAGACTTTATTTTTAAAAGAGGAACAGGAAGATTAGAAGAATCGCCAACAGGACACACACACTTCCTTCTGAAAGCTGAAACCCAAGATTCAAAAGTCTCTTTCCAAGGGCTGTTTCCTCCATGTGCTGCATCCTAAACAGCTAATGGAGCACTGACCCAGCATTTCCTTACAGTTCCTCGGCCATCCTTATCCTACCAAAAGCTCCACCACCGCCTCTTCATTTTAAAGTAGCTGTAGGGCTTTCTACCTGGCTAGCTTTGGATAGACAGATTTCCCAAAATGAGAGTGAATGGCAGAGGCCAAACTTGATCATGTAAAGGCCAGTTGATTGCCCTTTCAATTCCAACTCTGTCACTAATTGTATAGCAAGGCAGCCCACCACTTCTGGAAATGAGATTTGTTTTGTTTTTCCACCAACAAATAAATAACATCAGCAGAGTGTTTTTTTTTTTAATTTAATTTTATTTTTAATTTGGTTTTTTACACTCCACATTCCATTCCTCGCCCCCCACCCCATCCACCCTCCAACTGCTCCTCATCCCACACCTCTTCCCCACCCCACCCCATCTCCATGTGGATACCCCCACCACCCACCCCACCTGATTTCTAAACACCCTGGGGCCTCCAGTCTCTGGAGGTGCATCATCTCTGAATGAACACAGACCCAGAAGTCCTCTACTGTATATGTGTTGGGGGCCTCATATCAGCTGGTGTATGCTACCTGTTTGGTGGTCCAGTGTTTGAGAGATCTTGGGGGTCCAGATTAATTGAGACTGCTGGTCTTCCTACAGGATCGCCCTTCTCCTCAGCTTCTTTCAGCCTTCCCAAATTCAACAACAGGGGTCAGCTGCTTCTGTCCATTGGTTGGGTGCAAATATCTGCATCTGACTCTTTCAGCTGCTTGTTGGGTCTTTCGGAGGGCAGTCATGCTAGGTCCCTTTTCATGAGCACTCCATAGCCTCAGTAATAGTGTCAGGCCTTGGGACCTCCCCTTGAGCTGGATCCCACTTTGGGCCTGTCACTGGACCTCCTTTTTCTCAGGCTCTTCTCCATTTCCATCCCTGTAATTCTTTCAGACAGGAACAATTATGGGTCAGAGTTGTGACTGTGGGATGGGAACTCCATCCCTCACTTGATGTCCTGTCTTCCTCACTAGCAGAGTTTTTTATTGATTGTTGCCCTTTTAAAAACTGTAATACACAAAAATCACAGACTCAAAACAGATACAAAGTACAAAAGACATGAAATGTGAGCTGAGGGCCTTTGGGAAAATCCTTATGTTTGCTGGTAACTAGACTCCCCATGCCCAAACCATTGCTTTTCTTGAGAAAACCAGACTTATCCACTGACATTCACTCTGAAGTGCCAGTGATTGGCAGCTGACTCCTTTCTGAAAGCCAGTTATGGACAGAACAGTTTATGACAACCAATGAACATCAGTACCTGTTGGTAAGAGCTAAGGTCTCAGAAGAGGAGGTAGAGGATCCAGGATGGTCCTTGCTGTGGGGTGGCCTTTGTAGGCTAGAGGGCAAAGGCAAGCCTAAGTTTAACCTTTCAAAGCTTAAAATGAAACACTGGGGAGTCATCTTGTCTCCCTCCTGGTGCCAAATGGCCTCCCCTCTGTAAGGCAGTGATGCCTGAGAGCTGTCAGTTTCGGAGGTCATAGGGTTAATGTCCCACCCTGACTCAAGTCACCTCTCAACCTCCCTCTCTGAAACTTCAGCTCCACATTTTAAGATGCATATAATAAAACTCGACCCTGAGGTGCACCCCATTAAAGGACAAAAGCAGCAATCCAGTAAGTACAACACTGCAGATGCATGGCTCCTCACGGGGACCGCTGTGCTGAAACAGAATGCGGAGGTATTTACGATAATTTGGATATTGTCTTTCTTCATGTATTAAACCTTCCACGGAGAGTGTAGAAAGTGGGAAAGAACCTCATTTATCCTGGAAAAGATATATAATGATACCTATTAAACTCAAGATAAAAAGGGGCTTCATTTCCACCTAAATCACATATTCTTATATGAAATACAAAGGTAAGATGTAGCACTGTTCAATTTGGTTATTTGGCCTGCTTTGAATGCTCCATTGAGTACAGATCATAGAGTACTTGAAGGAAAGGGTAGTCTCTCACTATTCATCTTTCAGGGCACGAAAATGCCCAGCAATTTCCAGAATACAAAATATGGTAAATATTTATTATACTTGATTAATAATGATTTTCATCTTTATTAACAATGAAATTTATTGATGACAATTAGTATGCATTAATGTTCCAGGACCACTGGAACAGTGTGTTATAGTTAGCATGGACCCAGAATAAGGCAGTTCAGAGAGCTGAGTTCTTATTGTGAGCTCACTGTCAGCCTGTTGGAATGGCTGCTTCAGATTTTGTTTAACCAACTAGTAAAGATGCTAGATGCCTTGTAAAGATGTCTGTCACAGCTTTCTTCTCAAATGACCCCATGACAGAGTCCACTTCCCATTCTTCTGCATCTAGGCGGCCTTCAAAATTGGCTTTGTTCAATAGAATGTATCAGACGTAACTCTGGTGATTTCTGAAACTAGGTGTGAAGACACCTTGCTGTTTTCTCCTACATTGCTACACCGAGTCTGCTGTATAAGAAAGCTGGCTCAATCTATTTCAAGATGAAAGGGTATATGGAAAAGGACAAGACCCCCCCCCACTCCCCCACCTGCGAGCCAACATGAGCTTCTGAAGCTGTGAGTGAGGCCGTTCTGGGTCTTTCCAGCCTGTTGCCCCTCCAGCTGAAAGAAGTGACGTTGTCAAGGCCAAGGAAAGCAAAAGAGATATTGTTGAGCCAACCCACAGAATTTTGAAAAATAACATTATTTTTAAGCAAAGGCTAACTGAGCCAGGAAAGCAGACAAGATTACTTCTTAGATGCTGTCTACTTATGATTCCAAAACCTCCATGTAATGCTATTGTAAATGATTTTACTGTGGTTATAGTAAAGTAGAACAAGATCCACAGGAGCATCTGTGTTCTTTACCATTGCTTTCACAAAGGAAGAAACTGACACACAGAGGAGAGGTGAGCCACTCAAGTTTGTCATGCAATGTTACGCTGAGAAGTTGAGTATGTATTTCAGTTGCTGGAATGGCTTGCCTAGCATTCACAAATCTATGGGTTCAATCCCTGGCAATGCATAAAACTGAGCGCAATGGTTTGATGGCGCATGTTTATACTCCAGGTAGTCAGAGGTGAAGTCAGGGGGACTGAGAGTTCAAAGTCATCCTCACCTACATGAGGGCTAGACAAGACCTTGCCACCATCAAACTTAAAACACTAGATTTTATAGCGTAGAACCTGACAGGGAGAGATGTAAAATCTGGTCCATGATCTATACATTTTTAATATGTCCTCCACACATCTAAAAGATGGAGTTTGCAGTCAGGTGTGGTGGCACACGCCTTGAATCCCAGCACTCAGGAGGCAGAGGCAGGCAGATTTCTGAGTTTGAGGCCAGCCTGGTCTACAAAGTGAGTTCCAGGACAGCCAGAGCTACACAGAAACCCTGTCTCAAAAGAAAAAGAAAAAAGAAAAGAAAGAAAAGAAAAGAGAAAAAAGAAGGAAAGAAAAAGAAAAAAAGAAAAAAGAAAAGAAAAAGAAAAAAAAGATGGCGTTTGCACTGTTTCAGGAATAGAGATGCACTCCTTAGTAAAGTCAGCCAGGTCTCTGTGGAGAAAGGCCCCAAGAAACAGTCTATGCCAGCGGACTGCCCCTCCTATTGAATGACACAGACTCTTTCATGCTTGTTTGGGACTGAGTTCAAATGTGCAAACTTCAGCTGAAATCTAGAATGACTGAGACTGTCTACCACACTTCAAATATTTATTTTGTATTCTAACAATCAATTTCTCATCTCTCCTCCACATCTTTTCCACCTGTTTGCAGGAATAATTACTAGTACCTAATCATGAGCTCTCTGCCACTTTTCTCTCCGCATCTCTGAAACCACTCAGGAAAGTGTCTCTCCTGAAGTATAAGCCATTACTAACATAGCATAGAGTCTGGCATTGATTTAGAGCCAAACTGGGAACTTCTGGGTTGGTCTTGGATTGAGTCAAGAGGAGTTAAATGTTTGGGGCAGGAGTGGAGTGGCATTCCAACAAAATGGCAAAAGTAAACTTCAAGTTGAGTGTCAGAAGAAAGAATTAGAAGAGACAATTAAATAAACACCTGGATGGAAATTCCAGGTATAATGCCATTGGTAGAGCACGCAACCCCCATTTTAGACACATTCTGAAGACAATTTCAATAAGGCATCTGAGAAGGTGAACCAAATAAATTCCAAATCTTCAGAACAGAGTGCTTGCTATGTGGCTTCTTACAAGTGGACCATTAAATCAACTTCAAGGGGGAAAAAAAAACCCTAGCAGTTTCTCCTGTCGTCACCCAGTGAAAAGAAGGGAGGAATAGAATCTGTTAGCCAAAGGAATGACATTCAGATGTTGAAAGGGTGAAACCTGAGCAACACTTCGAAGCCTTTGCTAAAAAACAAGAAGCTGGTGTTGCAAGTGAAAACGCAAAGGCTAGCGAGCGCCAAGGCTTAGCACATGCGCTGTGCCCACACTTTCTGATTGGCACAGAGTATTTGCCTAAGGAAACATAGTGGCTGGATTGCTAGCACCTCCTTGCCTCCATTTCTAACTATAAGTGACAGAGGTGACATTGAAAGGGGGACAACAGCGGAAACCTTCTCACACATCTGCTGCCTGGCACTTCTAGATCATTTGTTCCCTAAGCCTCTCTCTCACCTTGCACTCACCTGTCTTGATCAACCTCCAAGGCTGGTTGCCTCTGCAGAACTGCAGAAGATTCACTAGCCTAGGGGTCTAGCATACATCAAAGACAGCATAAGTGCTGAGAACAAACACCAGCATCAACCATGAACCCAAGACCTAATGTTGATGGCTAAGAATGTTTGGTTTGGAAAAGATGAGGTCCAGATGATGGAGAGAGCGATGCAGCTAAAAATGAAAAGATTTGAGGAATCTAACGCTCTAATAACTGCTTGAAACAAAACAAAACAAAACCCCTAGTATCACTTAACCTCTGGGAGCTCCCTTTCCTGATCCTGAAATCAATTGCCGGATGCCTCCCTCTGAAGCCTGCTGAAGAAGGGATGAGCATCCCTTCTAACTCCAGATCACCTTCACTTTCTACCTCAGTTCTGGGACCCTAAACTACCTAATCCCAACCACCATGTTCTTCATCCAAACCACAATAGAGTTATAAACAAAGTGCATTGGAGTCTGTCTGACTTTAGGACATACTGGGCATGGGTAAGTATTTACTATATGTTAGCAAAAATAAATACATTGAAACTTGTTCAAGAGGTCAGACGTGAGGACATAGCGATTCTCTGGTACCACGCACGCTCTTAAGGTTATAATTTTAAGTGTCTCCCTTAGTTTTTCGGCTTCTTCGGAGTGTGCTTTGTCCCTTTCTCCGAAGTATTATCATACTTTTGGGAAACTTTTAAAAGTCATATTGCCCTTTAGTCTTTACAGAAGGATAACAAAATAATCAGTATACATTTTAAAGTTTATTTCATCACAGAAGAATTAAATGTTAGTATTTTCTTTGATGGCGACTGGTGCTATCCATTGACACACGATTTGATTTTTAGCTATTCATTGATACATGATTTGATTTTTACTAACTGGGATACATAGGTGCATACATGAAGGGTATTAAAACACACAGCTCATCAGCCTGCCAACCTTTGTATCCCCGGCAAAGGAGGGAGATGAACTTATTTAGTAAACTCCAGTACAGTGAAGTAATGTTGTTTAGAAGCTATAGCATTTCTTCCATTTCTTTTTATCTTGTTAAATTAAAATAAAATGAAAATTCTCTCATGAGGGAACAGTTTTTAAACTTTCATAGCACCATTGTTTATACTAGTGTCTAAGTTTCCTAGCATAAAATTTTATATCTTCCACAATAACAAAAGTTAGCACTTAAAATTTTTGCATTTATTGATTGTTACGTGTGTGTGTGTGTGTGTGTGTGTGTGTGTGTGTGTGTGTGTGTACCCACCGGTGTGTGGAGCTCAGAGACCAACTTGCAAGCATTCCTTCCTTCCTTCCTTCCTTCCGTATATGGATTCTACAGATTGAGCTCAGGTCCTCAGGCTTATAAGCAAGTTTTTTATCTGGTGATCCATCTCACCATTCCCCTTAAGTAACATTTATTTTTTACATTGGTGCAGAATTCAGGCAAATCCACACAACGTTTGCTCCGTCACTCAAGCTAAAGGCATCTCCTCTGGAACTAGGAAAGCTGTCAAGTGAGTGTTCCCTCCCTGACATTGTTTCCTTACAAGTTATAAGAGAAAAGCACACAGATGAAATACAAAGCGGATAGAGTCAATGCTGTACAAGAGTCTCAAAATAAATAAACTGAGGACAACAGACGTGTTTGGGTGCTGAGACCAACCTCAGTGTAACAGTATCAGCTCTGCCTGCATTCACTAGTTTTACATGAACTAAGAGTTAGGTACCTGACAGGGTACTGTACAGGGTACTGCTACAATGAGGACTAAGATGCCCTCAGTGCACCCATCAAAGTAGGCTAGCAGGAGATCACAGACATAAAAAGACTGGGGCACACACCTTTAATCTCAGGACTCAGGAGGCAGAGAGAGGTGGATCTCTGAGTTCAGGCCAGCCTGGTTGACAGCCAGGGCTACACAGAGAAACCCTATCTCTAAACACTAACAAGAAAGGGTCAATTGGATGTAATAGTGTTCTTTCCTATATCTCCTCATGCATCCATACACTCAATGAAAATGATGTGTGTATGTGTGTGTGTGAGAGAGAGAGACAGAGAGAGAGAGCGAGAGAGAGAGAGAGAGAGAGAGAGAGAGAGA
>NC_034596.1:8326619-8334779 GCF_900095145.1 Mus pahari | reverse complement strand
GGAGGGGAGAAAGAGGGAGAGAGAGAGAAGAGGCAGAGAAACAGAGACAGAGAAACAGAGACAGAGCGAGATGGGGAGAGAAACAGAGACAGAGATAAGAGATAGAGATTTAGGGACAGAGAGAAAGGGGGAGAGGAAGAGAGAGAGAGAGAGAGAGAGAGAGAGAGAGAGAGAAATGACTCTCTGGATCACACCCCCACATTAGAACCTCTAATAGTGTGGCAGGGTGGATTTCACAGGAAATGGAATCTGGAGCTATGGCTACTAGACTCTGGAGTCTGGTGCCCTCGTCTTCTTGGGTTTTCACCTCCAGAGTTCTAGCTTTCAGCCTGCCAGTCTCATTTTAGCAGATGTGAGTCTTCTCTCATAAGTGAATGAGAAGGAAAACTTGAGCTTGCTAGATGCAACCAAGGGCTGTGCACAGCTCATTCGTCTGCCAGCCACTCACCTATCTGAGATCACTGGTCCCATCTGGCTGCCAGGGCTGTGACCTGGCTGGAATGGCCTGCAAAGACTTCCACCTGTCAGGGATGTTTATGTTCTCACATCAGCAGCTTTGGCGGCCTCCCTGGTGGAGAGGAAGTTGTCAGCCACCGGAGTGTGGAAAACTAATGTGATTCGTTTATAAAGTGAGATACTAGATGTTGTGAACCAAGGCCCACAGAATTAACTTCACCACATTCTTCGGGCTTCAACTGTGGTTTTGGCTGATGAAAGGTTAAAACCTTCCCTGCTGTGAAAACAAACATAGAGTACCACCCGCTTCTGCAAAGGCCACCACACAGAGGTGGCCGTGGCTTCCTCCTATGAACCTACTTGAGTTTGGTTACTGAAGAAGGTAAAAATAGGAGGTTCTTGTGACCACTGCACCCCATCTTTTCTGAAGCTGACACTGGTATAGAAAGTTCCTGAGAGATAGGACCACCACTGTCAGGAAGATGGCATCCTGTGGTCTTATGCTGGATACTAAATCTTTTTTGCAATTGGTTTTTCATGTTTCAAACCCCCCTAATATCAGGTTTAAACAGCAGGATGGTTGGTGATCTAATAAGACTCACCAATGGAATAGATGGAACACAGGGCCCCCAATGAAGGAGCTAGAGAAAGTACCCAAGGGGTCTGCAACCCTATAGGAGAAACAACAATATGAACTAACCAGTACCCCCCAGAGCTTGTGGCTCTAGCTGCATATGTAGCAGAGGATGGCCTAATCGGCCATCAATGGGAGGAGAGGCCCTTGGTCTTGCGAAGACTATATGCCCCAGTACAGGGGAATGCCAGGGCAAGGAAGCAGGAGTGGATGGGTTGGGGAGCAGGGCAGGGGGAGGGTATAGGGGACTTTCAGAGAAGAAACTAGGAAAGGGGATAGCATTTGAAATGTAAATGAAGAAAATATTTAATAATAATAAAAAGAAAGTCAAAATCTATGGCAAACAGTTTAGTTGCCCATAGCGAGGTCTATAAGCCTCTGTGTGACTTCTTCATATGTATGTCGCCCAGAGTTTTTTCTTTTTTTAAAGCTGCCTTTTGGAAGCCATGGCAACCATCTCAGTCATCAAACCTTAGAAGGTGGTTACTGTCACTGTCCCCATTTTAGAGTTGAGGAAACCTGAGGGCTCAGAATTAACAAGTCAAGATAGTTAAACAATAGGACTGTGCTCCCGAGCCTGGGGAGCCCAGGATCTGAGCTTAGCCCTCTGCTATCAGATTGGATCTAAGCGACATGTCTCATCCTCCTCGTGAAGCCCTAGATTTGTCTTGTTTCTGACTTTCTTGGGAATTCTTCTGCCAAGAGAAGTTGTTAAATGTTGATAGTACATGACTTTTCTAAAACAGTTTTATAAAGGACTCTTTAGATTAGTTTCAAGATAACTATCTTTGATTTCATGCTTTATGATCTAAATGCTTTTATAAACAGTTCAAAATTTTCAAAAATATCCAAAGTATGAGCCTTTACTGGAAGCTATTACTGTTTTTTTTCTCCATTCACCTCCAACTTGTTTCCAATTCATGAATTAGAAAACAAAGCACATGAGGAGAATCTCAGAATAATCCCTTGGTAATATTGAAGGCAACTGAAGGCTTTGAAGAACAGGTAGGGTTGGCTACAGGAAAAAGATCACAATATCAGAGACACCTGAGGATAAGGTGAGATGACCACTGAGACCAAAACGGGATTCCTGGGACTGCCCTGGTTTGAGAATCAACAACAAATGCCTCTGATAGTGGCTCCATGAACAACTGGAGTCAACAAGATGTGCCCAGTCTTGAAAGAGGGCAGTTTGAATAGCAGCTGCTATGTCGAAGGGTGTTTGAACCCTCCAATCAAAATTAGCTCACTTCAGTTTTCTCTTTGGGCAGTAGTATGCAAATTGCATCTTTGACAAATTAGAATTAAGTGGGTGGGTTTTTTTTTTTTTTTCCATTTCCTCTCACTTAAGAGAACTATAAGATTTCCAGGAAAACATCCCAGCCGGCTGTGCTAGAAATCAGTTTTAGAGAGTTAAGGATATTTGGGGTTCTGTTGGCATAAAAAGTGGGAAATGTGGTATGTATCCAAGAAGTTCAGGGTCATGTGATCGTTTATTCATTTATTCCAAGACATTTTCTGAATGACTGGTTCATGTCTCATCATGGTAAAATATAGAAGAGGATTAAAGATCGCCTCTGGTAAGGTAGGTTGAGATTCTTATAGAAGATTCTTATAGAAGACCAAAGACTGAAAGAGCTAGTAGTACCCTAAGTGGAGAGGACATTCTGTGAATACCTCCAGATCTGGGCTTTGAAGAAAAGAGAAAAATAAAGGCCAGTCCTGACAGAGAATCCAGACTGAGGAACAGTCTAAAGGTAAATCAACGCACTGAGTTTGTTTGGTCAAACTGGATCCACACAGAGGTTTCCCAAAGTCACACTGAATCTCCTTTCACTATTCCAGATGTTGCTGGATAATGGCTTTCAAACTTTCACTTTAGGATCATGGGGTGGGGGTGGGGGGCTGTGAAGCACACATGTCATTCAGTCTGTTCCACATGGCTCCTGATTCCAATAGGTGAAAGAGGGAGACTGGTTTCCCATGTTGGGAGCTGTGGAGTGTGATTGTGCACAACACTTCTGCTGATTGGTTCTGTTCTGACCCGCACTACTCAGTGACTTCAGCACGTACACGACTCCCCAAGGTTGGATTTCCTCTTGCTAAGTGTGAGATTCCTACAGTAAACACACACACAAGATGGATTTTAGCTTCTTTTTAGTCACAGCTGCAGATCCCATTGAGAATATCATAATAGCTGTGGATGCTCTGGTCAACAGACCTCCCTGGGGCTACAGAGATGGTTCAGTGGTTAAGACCACTGGCTACTCTTCCAGAGATAGTGAGTTCAGTTCCCAACAACCACATGGTGGTTCACAACCATCTAGGATCTGATGCCCTCTTCTGGCATGCAAGTGTACATGCTGATATAGCACTCATATAAATAAATAAATAAATAAATAAATAAATAAATAAATAAATAAATCTTTAAAAAAAAAAAAAAAAGACTTCACCTAACCCACACAGAATTCTGAATTTCCTTTGTCTGTCCACACAAATTGTCCATGGGTAAAGGTTAATAAATACCTCCTTCAGATGGGATGTTAGGCCTTGAAGCTTACCCAAACTCTTCTCCAACTCTTCTGATTTCCTTTGGATGTTACTTTACTTGGAGAGGGGTGCAAAGCCAGCTAGAAGCTCAGGGTTTCAAACAGACATAATATATACATAAACAGAGCAAGGTGAAAGTGGAGACCAATGCAACAGGAGGAGAATGAGAACCAGGTGCCTCTCTCGGGGAGGAGTAGAGAGAGACAGCTGCTGAGGGGCTCACTCTGTGGGCTTAGCTCTAATCAAGGCTCTCAGAAGTAGAGGAAGGAGGGACAAAGAAGAGAGGCCTTGGGAAAGACTGGGATTGGGAAGGTGGAGGTGAAGGAGTGCGAAAGTCAGAAAAAGAAGGAAAACAGCCTCCTCAGAAGCTTACAAAAAGGCCTCGGGGAACAAAAGGGAGCGTGTCAGTCAATAGGTACCGCTGACCTCCAAGCTGAACATTAGGCACTGAGTATCAACTAAGTAGGAAAGGGCCTCCCGGAGGAGTCGTTTTATAAATTCCTGCTATGTGTCCAGAGACAGAGAGCACTCATTCAAAAAATTTTATTTTATGAACTTCCCAGTGGTGCTAATCAGCAAAGCAATCATTGGTTTTCCCGCATCACGGGCTTCACTGGATCTTAGGCTACCCACAATGCCTCTGGGTCCTCAACTACCTCATGTCCTTGCTGCCCCATCCAAGGCTCACTCACTTCCTCAATGTCTGCAGTTGGGCAATCCTTTCCCATTCTTTCCCACTCTGTGATCCTCAAAGATCATCCAATTCCTTCCCCGGAATTCTCCTCAGAATTTTCCTACCTACTCCTGAGAACAAAAAAGTTTCTCATGCTCTGAACTTTTATGATATCAGTATACCCTATTAATCAGATTCTCTTACTAATAGAACACAAGAGAGGAGACATGTTATTCATTTCACCTGATTTCCTTAAAAGAAAAACTGTATGAGGTCTCTCTGGGTCTGTAGGTTTGCGGGTATTGAAAGATAGAGTTCTATACTAGAAAGTTCACTTAGAGTTCATCTGGAATAGTGGGACATCCCAGAACATCCAAGGCTTCTCTCAAGCCAAACTTCCCATTTATCCTTTAGGCCCTTACATGGGAGAACTGGACACCCAGTTCTCAGTATTCCTGTGAGCTCTTGGAATGACCCAAGCTAAGGTATCATGATGACCTGCTGATAAGAGTTAAGGCTCTTGTCACAGTGCTATTGCTTATTTGCTGAATTATGCATTTCTACCTCTAGTACATCCCAAATCTGGTAGCTCACTGTGGAGTTATCATGACAACAAAGCCTAGTAACACAAAAGTTAAACTCTAAAGCACAGAGTTTCATACCATGCTTCAGCTTTTGTTTTCACACAGCAAAGAGATGAAGTCAGGCTTGGTGGTTCCCTACAATTTCAAGGGATGAAGAAGCACTTCATGCTGAAATAGATGCTCATGTGAAGGACTGGAAGTGTACAACATTGCTGTGAAGTAGGAGAGAGAGAGAAGAGAGAGAAGAATATTCCATGTGAAGGTAAAAATAAAATTACAAACTAAATAAGAATGACCCAATCCCCAAGTTTCCAACTTTGACTTATCCTGGAAGTAGTAATGACATAATAAAGGCTTTAGATTCAGGAAATGTCATGGTACAGCTTTTAGAATGATAACTCTGACCTCCTCAGTGGAAGCAAGGTAGGTCTGAGAAGATGGAATTATAGAGAGAAATTTAGTAAAGAACCCCCCTCTCTCTCGTGGTGTGTGTGTGTGTGTGTGTGTGTGTGTGTGTGTGTGTGTGTGTGTTTGTATTTATATATGTTCATGTGTTTTTATGTGTATGGACAAAGGAAAAGACAGAGAGACAGAAATAAAGATCAAATCAAGCTTGGGGTATTATTAACATAAAAGTGCCTGTATCCAAAGAGAGTAGAAAAGGGTAGAATTAAATTGTTAATGGGATTGGAGCCTTTGATGACTCTGTTGATCCCTCAGGAGAGAAACAGAATAAGAATAAAAATAGTAGTAGTAACAATAATAAAACAAGTAACACATACATGCACACATGTACATACACACATATACACATCTATAAAACACTAAATTTGGAAACCATAATATAAAAGCAAAATACCAGCAAACACAAAAACGACCAAACAACATGTAGCTCACTGGTCATTCTAAGACCCCATGATACAGAAGCAACAAACTTGTTTAAGACATGGTTTCACTCTGTAACCCCAGTGGGCTGGAATTCACTGTATAGTAAAGTCTGGCCCCCAGACTAACAGCAGTTCTCCTGCCACAGATTTCTATGATTACAGGCATGAGCCACCATTCATAACTTGTTTGTTTGTTTGTTTTTAAATCAAATAGTGCACACAATAATGGCCCTAATTTTTATAAACAATAACTCTGAGAAGCTGGAATGACTCATCTTGTTGATGAGGAGACTCCTGTGTAAGAGGGGAAGCTGGTGCTAGCTGTGAATCCAACCCTGGAAGCTGTCTCCATCTTGGAGCTGTGCTTCTATTCTTAGTTGCCCAAGCAGCTTCCAGTAACCACCCCCTGAGCTTTCTCGGGAATAAGTCTGTGGGGACTAAGAATGTCATCAACATATAGAAGTACTTCCTTGATACTTCCTGTGGAAGCAAGACTCAGTCCTCATGATCTTCCAGCAGTGTAGCAAAACTTTTAAAGAGTCAAGGACTACCAGAAATCTAACCCTTCACAGACAGTCCTGGCGGGAGAGGGAAAAATCACAACTGCCCAGATGGAGGCATAAGATGAGAACCACTTCAACTATGGTAACAAACTGTCATGGTTTGTCCAAGACTGGAAGTTGTTCCAGGACCCAGGAAACTGATAAAGTTTAGCCTGGTGGAGTCAGCAGTAGAAATAAGGGCCCTGGGCCTGATAGGAGATCTACTCCACAACTTGGATGGGTCCTTGTCAGTGGATACAAACCCATGAAGAAGTTCCCAGGGCATCATTAGTGTATACTAGGATCTCTTCATTGACAGCATCTTCAATTCTGATCTTACCAAGGTAAATCCAGAACAGTGCAGAAACTCCTTGGGGAAAATACCTGGAACAAACACCTACTTATCTCATAAATGAAGAACTAGATATAGATAGTAACTGGCTGCATCCAAATTGGCCACCCAGGGTACTATTTGCCTGTGTAGGCAGTCAAGCCTAGAGCAACATGTCCATTTCTGCTCTGCATCTGCATCCTCTGCAGTATGGAAAGTTAAGATGGAACATCCCAGGAGGCTTTTGTGTCTTTGCAAAGTGTGGCAGGCATAGCACACCTCAGGCCTGCCCCTAGAGCACAGCAAGCATTAGGTATAGGCTGAGATGAATGAAGCTCAGAGCCTAAGCTGCTCTCCCACTATACTCTCAACCCGCCATCAAACCCCAACCTCACATCATCCGGCTAGCCCTGAACAAACTAGACTCCTCTGGTAAGACCTCTCCACTGACTCCCAAGACTCCCACCCTCCTTCCCCTCAACCACCTAGATGCATTGCCAGCACTGAAGTGCAGCCTACCATACAGCCACTGCTCACCTGGATTTTGCTGCAACACTGTCCGTCCACTGTGCCCTCCCCACCTGCCCACCCCCGTAGGTACTCATACTACAAAATCTGTTTAGTTCTATGTGAGGCTCAACAAATATTTTGAGGCCCTCAGAGGAGGTTTGCAATGTATTTGGTTTGTTAAGGAGATGGAGCCTGACTTTCCATCACCCTAAGATATAAGCAGCTCATGGCTAGAAAACTCCAGGGGCCTGTTTCCTAGGGGATTTTTTTCCCTTCCATGGTAGCCCACTGAGATTTCTCCTTCTCCTCCTTTTCTCTTATTCCTTTCCATTGCCCTGTCCTGAGAGACCAGGATTTTCTAGTTTCTTTTCTGAATTTCTATAAGCTCTAATGCCTCCCAGGTGCCCTAAGAAATGTATGAAGCTGCTATCTAGAGAGTGGAATGGGAGATGCGGGTCACAGAGCTATGACTTGTATCTTACTCCTTCCTGGACATCTAGCCCATTGGGAAGGACTCAGCAGCCTGGAAGTAGATTCTTTTAAGTCCTGCCTGCTCATGCCCCGTTACTCCATTCCTTGCTCTAAACATATCCTGTAGCTGGGACAAGTAAGGGAATTATTTCATATAAATTGGGAATGGAAAGTCCAGAGTTCTCTCTCCACATGTATGCTGCATCCAAGCCTCATTCTCCCAGTGTTTAGTCTCCTTTCTGACTAGAGTTTTGAAAAAAAAAGCATCAATTTTAAAATACCAATTAAAAATACCTTCTTGGTGCATATTTTGTTACAGTAGTCTACATTGGATTCCCCTGCTTACAGATGTATAATTGTCCTGAAAGTTGAGTTGTCCAGAAGCGAATATTAAACAACTCATACCTAAAGTGTCCCAGAGGTAAGGCAAGGAAAGCCAGTGCACACAAGCAACAGGCTATTGTAGATCCAGAAAACAAATGCACGTGCGCGCGCGCACACACACACACACACACACACACA
>NC_034596.1:8321765-8326581 GCF_900095145.1 Mus pahari | reverse complement strand
ACACACACACACACACAAACACACACACACACACACACACACACACACACACACACACGTACCCCGTGCACTTTTGTGACTGCTAAAACCATAACATCTGGAATGCCATTCTGGAAAAGTTCCAGATGTTTTCCATGAGGAACACTTTGTAAAAATTGTTAGCCTTCTAGGCATTTGTGAATTCTGTAAGGAGAGTATACTCCCAGGCCCACATAGGAGCAAATAGAGGATTATAAAGTGCTAAATGCTTTTCACAACTGTATAAGCAATAATGCACTTTGGGTAAATATTCAGGGAAAATTATTTTTACAGACTGAGCGGATGGATAGGTTCCAATCTGCAATTAGATTTGAATTTCAGAGAAATCAAGGAAGGCCGGACAGCTCATCGTAAGGCTGCTTGCTTGGAGCCTCAGCTCCTAACCTGGGAAGCACCATACATCCTGGTCATTAATGTCCCTGTCTGTAGTCTTTCCAATGTTGGGAAAGGCTGACATGGTCTCATGGATTGTTATATTTATCTTTCTTGCCTAGAAGTTTTTTTTATTGCATTTTATAAATCCGACTTCAATTTATGTGTAAGTTTCGAACTCATTAGCATTGCTGACAAGAAAGGGAAAGCAAGCAAGCAAGAAAGGAGAAAAAAAACCTCTAACAATCCTGGGGAAACTCTTGGAAGAGCTGTCAGTTTGGAAACGCATAATATATAAACAACTTAAAGGAATACACAGGCTTTCTTTTGAAATCAGAAATTATGTGAAGCAAGGAGAGCATCATAAAAGCTTATTGATTTCCCAAACCCACTGCATACAAGTATTTTTAAACCATGATTCACATAAGGGATACATTTGACACATCAAGAGAAACTGGAAACCAGGCTCTGTGCAGCCACATCAGATACTGCTCTGAGCCCGGTTTGTTTACCATTACAAAGTGAAAAGAAATTTGCTTCTCCCTCCCTGAGCCCTTCTCCCTCAAGCAGGGCGATTTTTATTGATTTTGTCCTCTAGAAGTAAAGTGCCAACAGCCACCGTAAATCCATCTTTGCCTTTCCGTTCTGCGCATCACTCATCGGTCGTGCAGGGCATTGTCCCAAATGCAGTGAGCATCCTGTACTACTCCTGAAGTGATTTCGTTCTGAGGTAAGCTTAGGTTTAGGCTTTCAGTCTCCTTAATAGATCCTTCAACTGCAAGGTACTCCCATAGAACAAGTGGAGTTGCAGAGTACTGGGCGGCCCCTTGGTGGCTGATACCTCTTTGGAGGCTGATACTGGGCTGCAGAGAAGACAGGCCTAAAAGCTGAGCGGGGAAGCTCAACCATACAATAATCTCCTGGCATCTGTACCTTCTTTGTCTCCATCATCCTCACTCCTCATCACCAGCATCAGACTGGAACTCACTAACACACATGGATGTGAGCTCTCAGAAGAGAAATAGACATACTGCATGTCTCATTCGGCCATGGCAACTGCCAGCCCAACAAATATACATCAAGTGGCTGGCTTAGCACAGCTTCCTCAAAGCTCCTGGTTGTTAATATGTGAAACAAAGCAGAAAGCTAACAATACACCAGTCTAACCCTAAGACTGCCCCAACGACAAAGGGAGAGAATGAGAAGTGGGATAACGCCCAAGGAATCGGACAGTAGTGTGTGCAGTTCCAGGGGGTCTCATGGAAACCTCGTGCTCACGTTTAATTTGCCCATCCTGAAGTATTTTTTCCTAGTAATGCCAAATGCCATAATGCTCTCTGTCAGTGATTTGAAATTATTCTATGAGCTACATATCGGGTACACTATTGTTAATGAAATGCACACAAGATGATGAACAACTTCCTTTTCCTGCTGGAGCTCCAGCTGCAACCAGTGCCTGGATCCTTCGTGCTGTAAATCAGCCCTTTGTACTCCAGGAGGATTCAATGAGCTGCAGGTGTGGGCTTGGGGAAGGCCGCCTGGGATTAAGTAGCAGCATTTGATATGAGATCCCAAACAGCACTGGCAATCTACACACCACATGCGGCGACGGGCTTTGGAGAAAGCGAAGGAAGAACGCTGATGAAATGTGGCACGGGACCATGGAATGCGATGTCAAGCTTTCACATCTGCAGGAAAAGAAAGAGAGTTCCTAATTTTACAGTGATGATGTCATTGAGAATTCATGACAGTGGAAATGATGGGCCAAGGTTTGCAAACTCAACCACCTCAGAGGGTGCTAACCCAAGGCTGTGAGCTTTTGAAATGGTAGTGTGGGTGGATTTGAAATGCCAATTTGCCTTCTTGGCTGGAGGCATCACTGAGTGGTGTGTGTGTGTGTGTGTGTGTGTGTGTGTGTGTGTGTGTGTGTGTGTAGGATGGATAGGAGAGAGACAGAGAGAGGGAGAGGGAAAATCTGTGCATGCGTACTTTGCAGGTTCAGGAGAAAGAAAGAAGTTGTATGTGAACAGATATACTTTGTACATACATGAAAAGCCAGTCCCTCGGATGCCGAATATGTCCTTAGCAATATAACGTGTGTAATTCAGCATAAAACACTGCTAACTGTCCTTAACAACAATATATTTTTAAAAGATTGATTTCAGACGCTAGAAAAATTCACTAGCCAAGAAAAACCATCACAGTTGTCCACCTCCTCCCATGTGGGAACCACCAAAAAAGACTTCTTTTTGAAACAAGTTCTTTTTTTCTTATTCAGGACTGAAGAGACACAAAAAACAGGCTAGTTTTGTGATTAGCATATGAATAAAATATTGAAGAAAACACATCTTTAATTTTTAAGGGTCTGTTTTTCATTAGCTTATCTTGATAGTTTAAGTTAATCATTATTTTCAACCATATATGATTTAGATATTATGTCATTAATTCATGTACAGTCCATCTGAGTAATGACTGTGGTTTTCTACTTTACAAATTCATCTACTTCACCAAGAAACCAGAAGAGTCAAATTCCAAGCAACATCTGGTTTCCATTGAATGTAATTGCCATTTGCAGAGTTATAATCATGTGTTATTGTAAGGACCACAGTGTCAATCACTCCCCTAATGGGGAAAATTCAATGCCTAAATACCTGAGAGAACAAGAAGCTGACTTAAACAGGTGCATTCAGACACTGAGTTTTAAGTAGAATTCTAGCCTACCCATTTAAATAAATCATTTTAAGGAGAAACCGTATTCCTTCCACCCCTGTAGCAAGGGAAAGCATAAAACCCAGGGCCTCCATCTTCCGTGCTCACTTCCAGTACTGTATCATGTTTAATCTTTAAAAAAAAAACAAAACTGTACAAATATGCCCATATTGTACCGAGTCCTTACGTTCCATCCACTTGTGGGAACTCCCAAAGGGCAGTGTGAATTTTGAAGATTTCCTGGGGAAGGAGCCATCATCTGGTCCTTCCTGTCTTCCATGAACACAGTCATCCATCCCATAATGAAAATAGGCTAGGTGTCATGTAAAGAAGATTAAAAAAAAAAAAATCTGCTCCAGGCTGAGGTCGTGAGAGTCCTTTCTAGCCCGTGGGGGGTTTTATGAGGGTAATCATGTAAGAGTTTTTAAAGATTATGAAGCCCGTGTTGTAGTATGCAATGTGTAAGCTCTTTATGGCAAAAGTGAATCTCATTTCCCTGACTTCAATTCTCATTGTGTTTATAAAGCCAAGCCTTGTTTGAGCTGATAGCTGTTTGTCTATTCATTCAGAAATATTTCCTAATGCAAAAAATAACACACCGGGAATTGTGGTAGACATTGAAAATGCAAAGATGAGTAAAACACGCCTAGAAGATAAGAGACCATATGGGCAGGGGATAGTAGCCTAGTATACGTGGCAGATACAAGCCCATCTGTTTTTAGCAGAAGAGATGAATTGTTTCATCCAGGCTGGGTTAGGATAAATAGTGAGTCCAAGATAGCTTCCTGGAGGAAGGAACAGCTTTTCTGACTTTCCAGCAGGAAAAGTGGAAGTGCTGAGCTCTCTGTAAGTTACCTGTGAAAACGTAAAGGGTCTTCTTTTTTGCCTCTATTAATAAAATGCTTTCTTAAACAAGTATCTTATATTGATAGAAACCTGGCTAAGGGATGTGTAGCTGTTTCAGCTTGTTCTTCCTCATATATAATGTTTACATTTATAGTCATTGCACTTTTGTCTTACCACCTGTGAGAGACTGAGGATGAAAGAGCAATGGAGCAATCAACACCTCAGAAGTGAGTTTCATTATCATTAACAACCTTGTTACCATGACAACATCCATACTTAATGGATGTTAAATACTCTGCAATCCACGAGAAGTTTCCAGATTGGCTTTCCTCTCTTGACACAGCAAAATAAGAAACTTTCCAGATATCAGATTAGCTACTTCATAACTCAGACCTTAAAAGGTGGCACTAAAGGAAAAACCTAGAATTCAAGTCCTTACTTTCCACTCCTAAGACTTCAGCCTCTCACCTAACTGACAGAAAAACCAGAGCTCAGCACCTGGCCTTCAGTTGAAACACCATAGCTGAAGGAATGAATGAATCTCCATTTCTCACTTTAAAATACATATGGAGTGATGGACTTTATGGTAATTCTATCTTTATTTCTTTCAAGAATCTCTGAAGTGGTTTCCTTGGTGAACTAATTTATGTTCCCGCCAGCAACAAATAAAAGGTTGTTGTTTCCACAATTCTGGCCTGAATGGTTTAGATTTGCAGTTATGGAATCAACATCAGAGTCCAACAACAGGTGAATGTCTACAGAAAGTATGTCGTGCATGCATCCATAGTGGAGTAATTTACACCATAAAGTAGATTTTAAAAAATCATGTCATTTACTGGAAAAATGAACA
>NC_034596.1:8314265-8316765 GCF_900095145.1 Mus pahari | reverse complement strand
GAACAGAAGTTCAAGGTCATTTTCAACTACAGGAGACCCTGTCTCAGCCACTTCCCATTCACCCCCCAAAATCCTCTTTGCAAGATACCACAACCACCCACAAAATAAATACCCTGGACTCGGTCTATAAGCTTGATATTTTGGCTGTCAACTTGATGTGGATTAAAAGCCATCTGGGTTAATAACAAGATCTACACAATGACAGCAGTAGCTCACGTGCCAGTGGGGGTGGGGAAATTTAACCTCACGAAGTCTCAGCCCTAGAGCTTCAGGTAATTAATGGCTTCTAAGAGAAGGAGGATGAGTTCTCTCCAAAGGCAACCCTGCTGAAACTGTATCTAACCCTAAGTAGTCAGTTCTAGACACAAGTACACTTGTGCTACACTAAATGGACTTATCAAAACATAAATATAAATGTAGATACAGACAGATATAGATATGTAAATATATACGCACACAAACATGCACAAACTTACCACACACACACACACACACACACACACACACACACTTACTTTGGTTTGTCCCCTTGATCTAAATAGAAAGTAGAAGATCATATTACCTTTTGACTTACTGAAAGCCTGGTTTTTGAAGTTGCAAAGCTCAAGCTGCCCCTGAGAGAAGTAAAAACCAAATGGATGCCCACCTCCTGGGTTTGACCCATTCTCCTTACCTCGCCCTCTGCCCTGTCACCAGCAGGTACACAGAGCACTTGATAGATTTGTCATTTCTTAAACTTTTGCTGATCAAAACATCTTTCACCTAAGAACCTTTACCCTTTACGGGATGCTAAATGTACAAGTCAGACCAATCAAGTGTGCATTGATAACAAATCATGAATTTATTTTACTCTCAGAATTAATAAAAGTATTGTATTCGAATTTATTTTAAAATAATTCTGTAGAATATATAATTTTATCATTTATTAAAGAAGAACATGATTTGCATACTAATGAAATACATGTACTTTTTAGCTTTACTTAAAAATTGGATCTTGGCTGAATATTTGATACTACAGGGCGGAACATCATCAATTGTTTTTCAGAGTTTACTGATCTTTTGATATTATAATCATCAATGCTGAGGCCATCACTTTGCATAAAGCATGCAGTACAAAACGGCACTCCTATGTTTAGGGCATTTCAAAAAGTAGTTGATATTTGGTCCTCTTCCCAAGCTAAACTTTTAATAATAATTAATAAAACTCAAGTCAGTAACTCAAGCCCCAAGATGAACAGATTTGATACCTGCTGAAGAATGACAATAGGATATTATTCTTTGTTTTCTGTTATTAAACCGTGATGCTTCTGAGAGAGCAGAACATTTTGAATGTGTCATAAAAAAAGCAAAAAACACTGCATGTCATAGCAGAGAGTAGTCTCAAACCTAAGCCATGGATGCCTAAGATTCATTATACACTGGAGTTTGAATTTGAGCTGCGAATTCAGAAAACTTTTACTGTCAAGGTTTTTGAGCTCCCATGCTCAATTTCAAATCCCTCTTTGTGCTAGTAGTAACTCTTTCTTGTCTAAGCCAAATACTCGTCTCTTTTCAGAGAAAGTCATGTCCTAGCCTAGGCTTATTCATAGACAACCATCAAAAGTCGGGTAAGCCAGATCACTAGGCCACTGATACAGGTATACGCTAGTCTAAAAGACGATCATATTTGCTTTCAGTATGTAAACTAGAATTTACTCCCATCTCCAAGTAGAAATCTTGATTCCAATATAGAGTAAAACTGCGACAGGCACAATAACTCGTGTAATAAGTCACCAAATGCATCATCCATCACAGGTGCCAAATAAAGTAATCACTTTTATCTGAAGACTGAGCATTGCAATGGCTCTATCTCATACAATCCTCATTGATAAACAACAAGAAATATACTTGCCTGATCAATACGCCCAGAGACACTCCATAAATAGTAGACCCAGAGCTGAAATACAAGCTTCCTGCTTCCTTCTGCAGCTCTCCCTACTGCATTAGACAATGCCATGATAATACCCACGGCAGGGTCTGCCAACCCCTTAGGAAGACTAGTTGTCTAAACAGCATCATTTCAAGACCCACAGCCCATTTACATTTACATTTTCAGTGCCCATTATTTGGGTACTGAAATGATTTTTCAACTTTAGAGAGCAGTAGACACACCAATTTAAACCTACCTTTCCAGAGTAGACTAGACGAGGGCAGAGATAAGTGAGCACAAGGTGGGTGAACACCTGTGTGGCATGAAGACATCATGGCAAGAAGACGCAATCCTGAACAAAGGATGCCCAACAATGCGTTTTGAATACACCCAAAAATGTTCTGCCCCCATCTGGATCTGTCTTCTGGGCACCATGGTGATCCACCAAATAGCCACAGCTTGCATGTCTCAGCATCACAAAATTGCTATGGAGGCTCTAATTTTCTTTTTTCTATTTTTTAATTACTTTATTAGATATTTTCTTCATTTACATTTCAAATGCTATCCCAAATGTCCCCTATACCCTCCCCC